>NC_141469.1:46651806-46817386 GCF_009769465.1 Tauraco erythrolophus
AGAAAGCTTTTCACTTTATGAAACCAGTTATACCATATATGGCATATATACAAGGGGATATTGCATCACTACAGCACTTCTTATCACAGAGCATTTGGATACTTTGAACTAGATCTAAATCAGGGTAGGTTCTCTGAATCTAATGGAGATGTGTTGGTTTAAATCAGTTGAAATAGGATGAAGTAACTCTCTGACCATGGCAGAATCATAACCCTTCTGTCCCTTTCCAAAGGACTTCCAAGACCTCAAACAGCATGATTTACTGTGCTATAGGAGGTCCAGGCAATCCTCACACCACATTCCCAAAGCTTTTTGGTCACAGTCATACTGCTGACAAAGGCGTTGTTTACACTGACTGGTCTGATAAGAGAATGTAAACACCTTAAAGTGCCGTTCCTCTTGCACAATTATCTCCTGGCTGCTGAATCAGCGCTCTGAGGACAGAGCTCCCCGCCAGCCATGGCAGCTGCTGTTCGGTCCGCACCCATCTGCACTGCCATCGTGCTGTCTCTCTTCTTCAGGGCTCCACATGAGCCCCCGAGAGCCCAGCAAAGCCTTTTGCCAGTCAGCACAAAATTGTCACACTCCTTTTCTAATCTCAGTGTTTCATAAACTAACAAATGAGAAGCTTAGCCAGCTCTGATAATGCTCCTTTTCACCAGGGCAGGAATAGCCAGTGAAAATCCTTACCACGCATGCCTTTTCTTTCAGGTCGAGTGCAGTTCTTGAATTACCAAGCCAACCCCCCCTAGATTAAAAGCATGAAGAATCCCAGCAACAACCACCGCCTTTTTAAAAAATATATTTGGCTGAAGTTTGTAGGTTCTTGCAAAAACCCAATGACTCCAGATGGTAAACCACTGCACTATCTAGATAGGGATGGGCATCCTGTGTTTGCATCTGAAATCCTTCATCCATACTGGGTAAAAAATCAATGGATTTGAAGCACGGATAAAGGTTTATCTTTTATTATCTTGTAAGAGACAACAGCAGGGCTGATGATATTATCCGACAAGTGTTTGCAATCACATTATTGTATTTCATAAGCTGTCACTCCAAACCTGCCAGCACATCCTGAACCGTAGTTGCTGTGGGCTTGCAACTTACTACTTGCAGGCTGCAAGGCAGTAACGTGCAGTCTGGGTGCTGCTACCCGGCTGGGATGCCCAGTAAAAACAGATGCACCCAAACCATTCGGTGAGTGCTCACTGCAGCTGTGTCATGGGAGGGTGCAAAGGGGACAGAGCCAGGCTCCCCTTGGAGGAGCACAGGGGCAGGATGATAGACACATGCTGGAACGTGGGAAATTTCCATCAGATGTAAGGAAAATATTTCCACTATGAGGGAGATCTAGCACTGGCACAGGTTGCCCAGAGAGGTTGTGGAGTTTCCATCCTTGGAGATATTTAACGCCTGACAGGACATGGCCTGAGCAACCTGCTCCAGCTGACCTGCTTTGAGCAGGAGAGTTTGACTAGACCATCTCCAGAGATCCAGCCTCAATTATTCTGTGACGCTGTGAGTTCATGGCCACTCACCATATTTCAGTTCAGGGAGTGGTACTTAACAAGTTATGAGGATTATTACATCACTGTAACTATCAAGGCAGGTGGCAATAAAGAAGTAAAGAAAATTCAGTAGCAAGAGAATAACTGTTATCTACGGAAAAAGAAACCAGAAATGCAGAGGTTAGAGAGGTGCTCCCCAACCACGTTATCAGCTGGCAGCACAGCTCCTCAGGAAATGCAGTTCATTTAGACCAGGGGAATTTCCAGCATGCCAGAGTCTGTTTTCAACCGGATTTGAGACGAATACAGAGTATGTATTTTGCAGAAAAAAAGATCCAAATTTTTTCAATTAATAAAAAATGTGAATAATGTTAAAAGATTATCACATAATACACACATACATATATGTTCATACACATAAATTAAAAAAAATAAAAGGGAATAAGAATACTAACACTGAAAATTCAGGAAAAGTGAAACAGGACAATCAAAATAAAATAAGATCAGAATATCCAAATGAGATCTCTCATTTAAATTTTTAATTTCTTTGAAATTTTCCCATTCAAAAAGCCAGTTGTTTCCAACATTCTACTTCCTGAAGTACATTTTGCACCTGGTGGAGCAGCATTTTCCAAAGGGAAATTTCCATTTCAAAACTTTATGGGTTCAGCTATTCTTCCAAGAGCGAGTATCTTTGAGGAATACAGGCTTTCTTCATTGATACATCTTCATTCTTCCTCAGCGAGAATTTTTCTTTTCTTACCATAAAGCAGTGAATTCTTCGTGTTTGTTACACATTCCTGTAGTGTTTTAGAAAAAGTCATCTACAAATTTTACTGCCTTGTTTCTTTCCGGACCAACCTAACAAACAACTTCTGCTTTCTTTTTAGAATTAGCCCTTCTTGTTGGCTTTTATTTTCCTGTGCAGCCTTAACATGATTTGCTGTAGTTCAAATTTAACTATCAGCTTGCTGCACTATACACCTGACGCTATGGCACAAATAACACCTACCTATTTCTCTCTCTGTCCAGGTACTTCATGTCCCTCACCACTTTGGGTATTTAAGTACCCCAAATATTGTCGAACAGAAAGAACATAAATAATAACACTTTCTTACTTCAAAGCACAGAGGATTAGCTTCCCAGTGATCCTAGCAATCAGTCCTCACTGTATTAAAAGCTGTGGCACTGTGCATTATGTTCCTGGGTTTATGCCTGTAATATTTATGGAGGTAAGTTATGGCCAAGAAAGGAGGCTTGTACTTCTAGTAGTATAATGTCACTAAAGGTCATGTTGGAAGAATGGAAGAACTCTGTATTACAAAGCTATAAAGAACCCCGACGTTTCAGACTGGCGGCAGTGAAAAATGAGACCTCTCTGGGCTGCCACACAGTCAGTGTGAGGCAGCTGCTGCTCCACACTCGGTCAGGAAAAGGTTAAGATTTTCTGGAAGTGGCGTCTCCGCAGATGGCAAATTCCTCTTTCTGTTCAAATGAGACTGTCAAAAACAAAACAACCTCTTTCCCAGAGAAACAAAACTAATTTTCCACGAATTCAACCCTTCCTTCTTCCACCGGTTTCCTCAGCGCTTGATTCCCTGCCAGCTCACTGCATCCTCAGCCCTCAGCTCCCTGCGGTTCTCAGAAAAGCTCGTGTTTGCTGCTCGTTTTTGTTTCCCAGCCCTGCTACCCTACTCTTGCCGTGGACCTTACATCCCCCTTTCCCTTGCTCTCATTCCTATTTTTCCCTGTCACCTTTGCTGTTCCATCCTCAGTTTGCAATATCAGGTACTGTTCAAGCAAAAGACACGACCTCTCCCTCTAAAACTTGACTCATTCACACCTCTGAACTCACAAAGTTAATTACCTCAGTGTTTTTTTCCATCCTAATAGCGTCAAGCTAAGCCCATTCTGATGATTCCATTTCAGATCTACGTATTACCAGCTGCTTTTTCAGATCTTCTCTTGTTTTTCTGTGACAATCTTCATTTGCTTCACTGGTGTCTTCTTTAATCTCAACAGATTTCAGGAACTGCAGTTGGTAAGCTCGTTTTTTTTTTCTTCAGCCTTCCTTCAAGGCTTGAAAGGCTTCTCTTACATCCTCCCTATTTCATTTTTTTCTTACCGTATAAGAAGAATTGACTGTACATCACAACTAGTTGGAGCCCAACCATCAGAGTTAAATGCTATAACTAACCCATGTATCCTTCTCTGAATGCCTGCACATTCATCCATAAGAATGTAGATGTACAAATTTGCCATTTAAGTATAGTTGAAACTTTCTCAGTCGCAGGCCCGTTTCTCCAGCACGTATTCTAATTCTGTGCATATTCTCTGGCTCTGGGGCATCAAGATGGTCAATAACTTACCCATTACTGCAATTCCAAGCAAAGTTTCATACGCTCACACAGCTACAGGAACAGCTTTTTTATATTCTAATGAATTATATAAAAATCTGCCCAAGAATAAAAATAGCCCTAGGTAGGTGAACAAGCCAGCAGGAAAATAAAATTTTGCTTATCATTAACTTCATGTGGAATAACACATTCATATGAGAAGGCCAAATTTTCTAGGAATTTCCATGAAATTACTGAATCTCTGACTTTTCTGTAGGTCTTCGCTGCATGTGCATGCAGATGGGCATTTGGTTCGTATCTACATACATGAATGAGATGGCAAAACTAGAGCTGCACGCTGGCGTGGCAAGGAGGGACTGCTAGTGGCACAGCTGGCTATATTTCCAACATTTTCAAGCAATACAAGCTCATAGAATTGCTTTGCTTTGAACACACACGAAAAACTGCAGCAGAGCTGAGGAAGAAAATCTCTGGCCTCTGAACAGCCAAACTATTTGTGCAGCTGGGTCCCTCCAGCTCCTGCAAAGAAGACATAGCAGCCAGCCACCTACACAGCCCTTCAACCCACCTAATTCCGGTGCTATGCTAAACCATTGGATATGCCACTTTCAAGAATTTATTCTGCCTGTAATTCCCATGCACAACACTCACAGGGGCTCCTTTTCTAGTCTCTCTCTCTCTCCAGCTTAGTACAGTCAAATAACAGAGTGAAGGCAAGTATACTATATGAACTATGCAATGGATACACACACAAATGCTTGTTATTCAGTTTAGCTCTGCGTGGTACTTGCAGTAATCCAGCTGATGAGTAACTTGGGAAAGGACATTTAGAGAAGCTATGTGTGCTTCAGAGGTGAACTGAACAGGAGGACCTCTCCAAAAAGTTGTGCTTACAGTACTGGGGAGACCGTGGCCAGCTTTAGTCTTAGAGCATATAAGATACTTGTAATAGAAAGCTCCACTTCTGCGAGAAGATCCTGCATGACACACCTACATCCAGGACAAGATAAATACTTTCTGTAGGAAAATTGTGAAATCCTTTTGTGATGAAATATCACATATTTTCTAAGTATCTGGCACATGAAAATTATTACTTCATCATCTTTTTCTACTTCTTTTCTATGCTTTTCACTCCATTTTCACTCCCCTCCTGACTCTAACACTCTCTAATCAGCACCTCTCCCAAAATCAGTGATCTCTGTCGGCACCCGAGCACCCACAGTGCCCTGTGTCCGGTGCCTGAGCTGGCTGGTTCACCGATGACTGTGCCGATTACTCCTGACAAGAGAGGGCTTCGTGGGCAAAAGGAATGGAAAGTGATCTCTGGTTTTGCTAATCATGATTCCAATTATGCAAATGGGATCCACCATTGTTTCTCTACGCCTGTTTTCACAGTAGTAGCAATGAATTTTCACATAGCCTTTGAGTAAACTGTGCTGGCTGGCTAAGTTCTTTTCTTACAAATACTCTCTAGAGCTGTTGATACCCAGGCTTTCCCAGTTCAATCAAGGGTGAAATCCAGCTCACTCAGGCTCAGCTGAGGAGCAACCTGTTTCCCTAGCGCTCAAATGAAGTCAAGTCAGTCAATTTTTACATCAGGAAATCCTTAAAAATTACGCTTCTAGTAATTCCAAGGAGTTTCTTGGTTGTTAAATCAAACCACGCCATGAAAAATTGGCACTTAAAAACAAAACTCAGTTTCATATTTCTTGCATTGCTGTAGATAAATGTTAGATGAGAACAATGGGGTGAAATTCCAGGTAGCTTTCCAGAAAGCAGAAAGTTTAATTAATTAATCCTCAGTGCAATTTCAATCATGAACAAATAAAAACATTTTTTAAAGAGCTCCAGGATTTAGGTTTCAGCAGAGGCTGCTATGCATACAGCAAGTCTACAATATTCTTCATCAGTGTCTGGTGCTCCGCAGAGATTTTTCTGTATAAACCCCAAAATTTAGGATTTGAGATTTATTCACATAATGGGGCTTAGGCTGAATGGCTGAGCCAAGCTTACCAGGATGTCAGGGCATCCATCTAGTTTCAGCTCCCGATTTCTCCCCTCTTTCCCATCTCTCCAGCATCTGATGTCTTTTCTTTGCCTTCAGAGATGACTGCTGTCAGTCCCATGCCAGAGACAGGCCATGACCCCCAACCTGGCATTTCTTCCCACTGCAGACCCAAGGGTGTACTCCATGGTAGGAATTTGCCTGTTAAACATTGTGTCCAAAGAGATCTGTGACATGAAAAAGCCTTACTCTTCAGCCATGGTCTCCCTTTCTAGGCACCATATTTTCCCAGAAGCCCAACTTATTCATTTATAGAAAAAAATAATGGAGCATTTTGCTCCTTACTGTAATTGGATAAATGTTTAGTGAGAGATTATCATTTTAAGGAGAACTCTGTATTTATAGTTAGGGTCTGATTCTGATCCAACATAAATCAGAGGAGCTTATTCCCATGACTTTGGTGGGACAGACCCAAACCACTTGAAAGCTGCATACAGACAAATCTGTACGTACTGCTGGCAGTTCGGAAGTGTGGCATATGAAAAATCAGACCTGCAGCTGGGATACCAGGGAGCTCAACACCAAGTACGTGATTTGGTGACACGCGCAGTGAGCATGACAAGCACAATGACTTACAGAACAGGGCGGCACACCCAGTATCAATGTTTAAAGAGCTGAAATCTGATCTGATACCTTTGCAGAAGGACAGAGAGGTAAAGGACTATTCATATGTATTGGGAAAGGGATGTAAATTTAAGCTGTGAAACATTCCTTACAGAATAAAACTGTGAGATAGGCCACAGTTGAAACTATAGATCCGAGTTTCCTATTTCTCTGTTACAGAAAACTAGAACTTCAAACACAACTGCACCTAAATCCAGGATTAGGACTTTGGACCTGGATCTAATCTTTCCATCTTTGCAGGTTTTTCAAAACAATGTTCAGATTTGATTTAACATAAACTCAGACCCAGACCTCCAAATCTCAATTCAGTCTCAACTCCACTGAAAATGAATTACCCAATTTATGCCTTTCAAATTCAAATTTGTCCAAATTCCTGGGAAGCTCAACATCAGCTAAACTGATTTTGAAGTTCTACAGTGAAGTTCAGATTGAGATGTTTGAAAAGTCTGGAGAAATTAGGATACCTAGAGTAAGAGGAAAACACAAAGATGGAAATCAGAAGTAAAACAGTGAGAGGACCAGCTGACTGCCAAGAGAGGAGGGAAATACTGAGAAAGGGGAAAGAAGGAGACACTGTTGCCTAGCTCTGTTCACATTTCTATCACGTAGGACATAAAAAGCCAGTTCTGGTGTGAAAGCCATGGAGATATGTCAGCATGCAATGTGTTTATTCCAATAAATCTTGCTTTTCAGGTAGACTTGCTGGAATGGGAACACTCCCATACTAACCAGCAATGCAGACCTGGGACTGGAGCTGACTCGCACTTCTCTTGGAAATGATGGCACCCGACTGCTTCCACCTGTGAGCAGGTATCTAGTATTTCAGACAGCTGACACACTGACATGACAGGGTAGACATGGGAAGAGTCTGGGCTAACTGGCCCAAGCAGAAGGACCTTAAATCAGTACTAGTGACATCTCTTTAGCTGTTACAGACCCTTATATCAAAATCAAGCTCTTGGTTTAAATGTGGCACTTCTTCTAAACTGAAATAGCAAAATTCTTACTCCATCCCTCAGAAGGTCATTTCCATAAACGGAACCACATGTGGAATATTACCTTTTCAGCTTTGATATTCTTAATAAAGAAGGAAAATACAAGTCCTTGCTTGCTCTGTACCACAAGAAGACAGCAAGAAAAACAAGGGGCAATGATAAACAACCACTTGCTGTGCAAGCACAGCCTGAGATGAATGTTGTGCTGGTTTTGACTGGGATAGAGTTAATTTTCTTCATAGTAGCTCGTACGGGGCTATGTTCTGCATTTGTGCTGGAAACAGTGTTGGTAATTCAGGGATGTTTTAGTTACTGCTGAGCAGTGCTTACACAGTGTCGAGGTCATTTCTGCTTCTCACCCCACCCCACCAGCAAGTAGGATGGGGGTGCACAAGGAGTTGGGAGGGGACACAACTGGGACAGCTGACCTCAACTGACCTAAGGGACATTCCATACCATATGATGCCATGCTCAGCCTATAAAGCTGGGGGAAGAAGAAGGAAAGGGAAGACGTTCAAAGTGATGGCATTTGTCTTCCAAGTAACCGTTACGCGTGATGGAGCTCTGCTTTCCTGGGGATGGCTGAACACCTGCCTGTCAATGGGAAATGGTGAATGGATTCCTTGTTTTGCTTTGCTTGCGCACGTGGCTTTTGCTTTACCTATTAAACTGTCTTTATCTCAACCCATGAGTTTTCTCACATTTACTCTTCCAATTTTCTCCTCCATCCCACCTGGGGGAATGAGCAAGCAGCTGCGTGGTGCCTAGTTGCAGCTGGGGTTAAACCATGACAAATGTAAATACTGGTAAGGAATGAACCTGAAACAACCGTTTTTCATTCTTAGCAAGATCAAAGGTATAAACCTCCTCATACACAGTGTCTCCTTGGCCAGCAAGATCCACACGGGCTGCTGAACTCAACAGAAACTGCTCTGCGTTACTGCTCTCTCTCTCATCCTTTGTGTACTTACCATTGAAAGTAACTCCTCTTGGTGCTGCACAGAACCGTAAAGGTCATCATTCAAACAAGAGAGGTATGCTCAAAGCCACGTGCAGAAAGCACCTTGCAGCTGCCTTTACAAAGGCAGTGACATTGCGGAAATTCTGCAAAATTATCGTGCCCAAACCAATGTGATTTTTTATTTTTGCCCTTTTCTATTATCCACATTTTTATTTACCTACTTAACACTCGCAGGTGTGAAAACTGCACACACAGCCACAGGTGCGGTTGCCGCTGTACCATTTTGCACACAACTCTGCAAAGCTTCAACACACATGGGCCAAGGACAAATTCCAGCGAGACCCATACAGAGCACTGATGGTTGTGCTGCAGAAATGCTCAGGGGTAAGAGCAGGGGCGTGCAAGGAAAGGGAGCCCAGACTATGTGCCAGAGATGCCCGACAGGGTAAAGAGGCTGGAAATTGCAGACTGGATCTGAAATTCAGCTAAGACTTGCATGGGGCTTTAGTGAATGGAAAACTGGACTGAACGAGGTCTCTCACAAAACAGAGAGGAAATCCTAGCAGTGTTTAAAAGCTTCACAAAAAGGAGAAGCAGGAGTAGTAGCTACAGAAGCAACTGAGATCAAAGGTGGAGATTTTTTTAAGGTGGGAGAGAGTAAAGCTTGCTTGCGTTATGGGGCAAAAAATGGCAGAGCAAAAAGAAATGAAAGTGGAATGCAGAGCAGAGTAGGGATGGGAGGATTCAGTCAGAGATCAGTCTCCAGCTGGGATGTATTCCCTGCCTCTCACCCTGCACACCCCTGTGACCAGCCATGGGGTGCCTGTCGCTTGTACAGCATGATCATATTCCCTTGACAGCAGCTTGGCTGCTGCCTGGTCGTATTCCTCGTTAATCATTCTGGGATGTGCTTTCAGGACCTTTGGGCCAGCCAGATCTGCCTACACGACATCACTGCACTTGGTCGAGGAGCTACAACAACAAACCTGAGCTGGGCTCTCGCATCTGTGAGTATGGACACAGACGGACACAGACAGACTTTGGGCATGACAGCAGGCCCAGGCCTGTGGTCAAAATACATTAAATTTTTGGAAGCATTTTTTCCAAAACTGATGGCATACCCCAGGGAATGAAAGCTGATATCCAAGGCATTATACTGGCACCTACAATGCATTTTTATTTCTGTGCTCCAGACATGGTGATTTGTGGATCTCTGCATGACTGCTCGCTCAGTGAACTGCATGGCAACTTGACATTATCCACACAGCTAACGCTGGGAAGCATCTTCTGAACTAAAACATTAACCGAATTCTTTGACAGGCCCAGAAGAAGTTAAGGTGCAGCTTTCTTTTTTCTTTATCTTTTTGCGAGACATTGAGCATTTGGCTCAGACCCAACATTATGTTAAATGTACTCGGTGCTCAGTTGGGTGTACAAGAGTTTGAGGATATTGAGCACCCCAGAGGACTGGGAACACCACAGCAAGGGTAGACTTTTCTTAGGAAATCATTTCAGGTTGCCTTTAAAATTATAGGGCAAATGGCAACAATAAAACAGGTAATAAACTACTATCACAAGCAGAGCCCCCTATCTCCTTGTGAGCAAACATCTGAATGAGATCAAACTACTGGCAGTGCAATAAAACACCAAGGGTGTGGAGTTTGTGTAACACACAGACATAATTTCTGCTTCATGAATCTACTTATAGAAAGAGGAATGAACTTCTGGGAAGTAAGCAAGTTTGTTTAAACACAAAATAAACTTCAAAGAAAATCATAAAAAGAGGAGGGTAAATGCAGAGATGACTTTGTTGTGAACTCCATACAACTGCTCAATAAAAATGTCTGCTATTCAAATTTCATTTTTGGTTTAAACATTACAGTTTCTTTTGCTACTCTTGGCAAAACGCTGTTCTTATCCTGGAGACACTTCTGTCGTTGCTCTTTTCCTTAGGCTCTGACCTTGAGGTTCCACAGGGACACCAGAGTTCATCCCCACAGATCAGCTTCCAGGACTGGAGATTGCTTATAGCTTATCAGAGGGTGTGGAGTGATGTTTTTCAGATATGGACACCAAAGCTTTCCTGCACAAACAGTACAGGTTAGCTCAAATTGAAGAAACTGGATGTGTCACTACTGTAGAAAAAAAAATAAAATAACATTCTTCATTATTTCTTTTTAAACTACAGTATAAATTTCAACTAGAAGGAACCTACTTCTGATTTTAACTTAAAACTGTACACTTTTAGAGCAGCAGGGGTTAGCTAGTAAGTCAGTCCCTGCTTTTCTCTGCCTCTGATCCCAATTCCTCTTTTAACAGCCTCTTCGTGATTCTCTTCGGCATGGCGTATCAGATGTTCACCAACCAAAGAAAGAGGCTCAAAGGCGAAAGATGAAGTTTCTAATTACTCACATGTTGTCTTTGAGAAGGAGAAGGTGAGACTTTCTGGAAGGAGATAAGCTTTAGCAATATGTATTCACAAGTACTTTTTTTTTAAAACTGATAGGATTTCCATTTTTATCAAATGACGTAGCCATATTTTACCCACAATTTCCTTATTCTCCTGCAAGCTGAACCAGCTGACATTTATGGCTTTAACTATGAGCATGTTATATGCGACATATCTTAATTCACATATGCACTCTGCACACAGTGGCAAGGATTGCCAGAAGAAAAAGTAATTTTTATCAGTTACATTTCCTATGGCTTTTAGTGGACCTAGTTTCCTTTGGAGATCTACTTCATTTCCCTGCCTTTGAAAATCCAAACCAATATTAATACTTAACAGTTTTTATAGCAACTCTTATACCAAGCTTTTAATGTTCTTTAAACAGATTAATGAATCAAATCTTCTAATACCCATGAGAGACAAGTGGTATTTGCATACAACAGATCCCAAAGACTCCAAGAAGATAAAAATAAAACCTAAAGCCCACTGGAGCCAGAGGAAAGGCATGGGCTGACACCAGGGACATCAGGGTCACGGCTTCGGCCAGCTACTGCACTGAGAGCTGGGAAAAAAAGAAAGTTCTTTATTTATCCACAGGTCTGTCCTTCCCTTGTTAAAACCAAATTCACTTGGAGCATGAAATGTTTCTGGAGACTGTGGCATTGTTTTGGTCTGGTTAATATTCTTTTTATAAAGCTTTTTATCCTGCTTCTTAAACAGCATCAGCATCAAAATGTCCTGCCATCTTTTATTTTTGAAGAAGTATGACCAGTCAGATTCCCAGGAATAACTATTACAGCCAGAGGGCATGTAGTAGCCAAAGATCCTCTAGCCTTACAACCAAGTACTTCTATAAAGCATTGCTTCAAGCCAAGAAAATGTGGCAGATAAGGCACTGCTGGATGACAGTTACATTTTCCTCAAAGCAGGAAAAACAATGTCATAGTTCCCAAAAGCCCCATCTTGGTAGGCTTGAAACAGAGAAAAAAAAAAGAAAAAAAGAAAAAAAATAAATGTAAGGGCTGTTTTGCATTTCTCAAGAACTGTCAGTAATAACAAGACAATGGATAAGCCTTTCTTGCACTGTATATAATACTTTTGCATCTTCATGAATGTTACGTATACAAAGTACACACACACACAAATGCAGAGATGTCAAGAAAAAGAACATTATTAATGCAACCGCTGAGTTGAGAAATCCAACATTTCAAAGGCAGAAAAATGCAGTCTTAAAATAAAATGCTCTCCCTGAACTTTACCCTCCAATATTTATTCTAAGATATGGGATTTGTTATCAAAATGAACAGGAGAAATATTGGTGGTTCCAACAGCACAAACAACATAAACACACTTTTTGTGCAACTGAGCACAATATCCTCTACCAAAAGCAGTATTTGGCCCTTTGAGCTCTACAGGCTGGAGAACTTCACCTCTGCCGGTTTTCTGCAACCTTGTCACACTTGAATCACAAAGTATTAATGAAGCTAACTTTGGTTAAATTGTCCTATCGCTGAGCTATCCTTGCACAAAAAAAATGTGTGGTTTTATCTGGGGAAAAGTTATTTAATGCATTTGGAATGAAAATGCAGTAAATGCATTCTCCTTGCTGCAATGAGACCAACTACTCAATATTATTAATAGCTTTTTTACCCACCCAAATGCTAATGCTCTCATAAATTAAGCAACATACACTTTGAGTACAGTCAACTTTCGCTTTGTTTCATGTGAAATAAAAATAATAATGAATTAATGAAATATCTGCATTGTTATAAAACACTGACATTTCATTAAATGCTTTACAAATTCACCATTGAACAAAGTGTTACTGTAGGTTAAAAGTAAATGAAATGTAGTATTAATTCCTGCATCGAGGGATTAGAAACAAGAATTTCTCCAGCATGGTAGAGGTTATCAACTGGAAACACAGAAGAGAAGACTGAGGATCACAGGATGCCCATTAGACCCAAGTGTAATTATGAATTAAGTAATGTGGTCCTGAGATATTTCAGACAAAATGTTTCCACTAGAAATAGAATAATATTCATGGCAATGTGCAAAGGACTGCTGCACCTTCATCTGAAATATTTTATATACAATTCTGATCACTCATTGTTCAGGAGGGATGAATTCAGGACGCAAAGACAATGCAGATGACTGGCATGAGCCAAAGAATGGATAGGCAACCATACATAGGAACACAATAGCCTCATTTGTTTAACCTAGTGAAATTAAGGTCAAATAGGGATACGGTATAAACATCAAAAAGCTAAAATAACTTTTTCAGCTACTGGATGATGCTGACACTTGATGGAAACTGGAATTAATGAATTTATACCATAATTTAGATTTTTAACCGGCAAAAAAATACTGTTCTGAAATAGACAATAGGACAAGCAGAAATAGAAACCTGACTAGTTTTACAGGGAAACACGATTAATTTGTGAACAGGATTGTATGACACAACTACCTGCAACGAGAGAGACAAAGACTTGATGATCCAAAAGGTCCTTTTGAATTGTATCATCCTACCTGATAGGTATTAATCCTATAGGGGTGGTATCCTCCACAGGTTTTCTGGGATTCAGCCACTTGTAGAAGACCGGGCATCACCAATGTTTCAAAGATTGCAACAGATGACAGGAACGACCACCTCAAAATCAGTTTTTAATCTAAATTGAGAACTCCCAGGCAATGCCTGCTCATGTTTACTTTTTTCCTGAAAACACTCCAGGTTGCTACAGCTACAGATGCACAGCCAGTGGTAGTCACTGCTGAAAATACCTTCAAGTTCATAGGTTACCCATGCCCATGCTGTGTGGGGTCTTGCCCTCATCCTGCCCGGGATCCTCTGCCGAGCGCTGCCCAATGACACATCCCTGCTGCACACTGCCATGCCTTGAGCACGAGCACTCAGAGAGCTGGAAACCCTGCATGAAACATGCGGTAAACCCAGAGGACTCTGTGAGGGATTAGCAGCGTTCAAGCAGCCAGGGTTTGGAAATTTTGGCTCTCAGCAAAAGGACAGTTTGTTAACATGAGCAGTGGATCCTGGAACGTTTCAAACTCAGCTCTCTGACTTCAGCCTGTTTTCACCAAAGACCATCTTTTCAGATGGATGGAGTGGTCCCACCCAGGGGTTGCCTTCTGGTCCATGTCCAACCTCGTGACCGCACATGATCTGGAAAGCTGCGGCTGTTGCGTACCGAAAAGAAGCCATGCCCATCTACAGCCGTCGTCTGCCGTTCGTCCTGCAATCCCATTAAGTCGTGTTCTGCTTTGCTGACACCAGCGCTGCCAAAGAGATCAGCTGGCGAAGGAGACTGTATTAGTAATGTGGCTGGCACCTTGCCTCCTGCAGTTGAGATCACTTCTGAGCACTGACTCTGTACTGGTCCACTTGGATGGATGGCCTAAAACTCTCTCCCTCTGTTCAGCTTCCCAAGGATGTAGTGCACTTGCAATTGGGCTATTGCACTGGGCTTGCTCCATAGCAGTGATAATATCTATAATTACTATTTTTCTTGCCTTGTATCTTCTCTCTCCTAGCCAGCCATCTGAGCTGTTGAAATGGTTGGTGAGCCTGTGTCCCTGTTCCATTCCTAAAGATCCAAGCAGCCTTGTAGCCTGTTCATCTTAACTCATGGCAACGACTCCACTTTGCTGGAAGATTTTATTTAAATTGTTTCTAATATGAGTTAACATCTTTCTTTTCCAGGTGTTCCTTTGTGAAACACTTATCCCTCTCGTTCACACAGATCTTTTTATTTCAGAGATCAGAGATGTGAAGTGCAAACTGTCTTTTTTGCACAGTGTGTAAACAACCCTAAATGAAGTGTCCAGGATGGGGTTCATTTCACTTCACCTTAGCCATCTAAAAGTCAGCCTCACTCAATCATCTAGATTCCCTCTGTAACGACTGGTAAAGGGGAAATTTCTTTCAGAAGGAAAGCTTCTCTCATGCTGACACATAGGTCAGTCTCACCCTCTGGAGACATCCCCACCAAACACGGACCATGTCTAGGATACCTAATGCTCAGAAAACTGAAGGAAGATGAGACTGACGATTGATGTTTTATGTCTTGACAGTATTTTGTAAACAGAAACTAATTATTTCTAGCTCTTAAAAGCTAAGTAAAACTTTCTAGCCCATTTCAGAGAAGGTAAATAGAAGCTCACAGAGAATATACAACCTGTCAAAAGACAGAGTGGCAATGACTGTCAAAGTCACAGAAGAACACAGGAGATTCTCAATCACAGTCCCGTGCAAAGACCATTAAACCATGCCTCTTTCAACAAACATCTTTCTACTCATTGCCAGCAAACATCTCAATAGCAGTTTTACAGGGGTTATTAATTGCTTGTAGTGCCTTGCCTTTGAATAGCAATAAAAAGTGGTCACACACAAAGGATTGTCTGGAACTTGGTGGCCGGTTCATGTCCCCTAACCCCTTCAAGCTGGCTTGAAAAAAGTAGCCAAGTGTGGCATCCAGAGCAGTTCCAAGTGATCCTTCACTTCTCTAGATTCAGTAAAACTCCAGTGGAGACAAAGTTGTACCAGAAAAAGTTTTTTTCCTAAGAAAGAAGGGTTATAAGCAAAAGCAATCTTTCCTTCGACCACAACTGTGGAAGGCTTGCCAGCTCCAAACATATTTTCTAGTGTAGAGCAGACCTCCAGCCTTCACAGGTACTGTACCATCTCCCATTCATAAAAGTCAGGTCAATGAACCTTAAAATTCATAGGTTATCAAAGCCACTATAAATATATATCTATTGTGTATCTGTATTAATATCCATACATATGGATACTTGGGTGTACCCATGAATGTTTGCATGTGCACATATACAATTTTACAATTTTTAGGAACTAATTCTGTGTATTTAAACATTTGGTCTTACTAATAACGTATACAGCTCACCAGAAATTTGCATGTGCCTATAGGGCAACCCTAGAGGGATTTTTTTCACTTTATCAAGCCGGATCCAGCCTTCAGAGCACTGAAGAGACCCATAAGTCTAGGAAGGGAGAGGTATGGCTGTAAAGCCAGGGTGAATAATTAGTGGTGCAATGTAGTTGTCAAGTCACTGGGCAAATACCTGCTGTGTCTCTAGTCCACCGAGCTGCCGAACTCCCCGCTGGCTAGGGAGGGCATGCCGTGGAGCAGCTCAGCTGTGTCGTACAAGAGGCTGCCTGGGAGTTTTGAATTCTTTCTGCCAGCTTGTCAGAGACAGTTGTAAGACAAAGAGAAGGATTTGCTCTTTTTCAAAGAGTTCAGCAACGAAGAGTACAAAATAGTGGGTTTGTTTGTGGTAAAGGTAGCAGTATATCCTGCTCTCACTTGGCTACTGTGCAGAAAGAGAAAATGTAAGAACGCAAAGCAATGGCATTTTAATTTCAGGTTGTAAATGCTATATGCAGCTCTTCACACCCTGCACTTCATGCAGAGGAAAAGCTGCAGCATGCCAGAAAGGAGCTCTTTTCAGCAAGCAGAAACAAAACTGAGGAAACTGGAAAACTACATTATTTACTGTATCTAAACCTCTTTCTTATGGTAAGCAACAGCCGCGGCCAGCAAGCCACAAACCAAAAGATACCTTCGTGGTCCAGGAAGTTCAGAGATCTTTGAGTTAAATATTGAGCAACGCAGGTGCAGGCTGCAGATGGGAGGTTTGGGTGTGAAAGCATGCCAAGTACATAACAAAACTCGATTGAAGGAAGCCAATTTTAAGATCTCAGTCTGAATTCGTTTCACATAGACGGCAGGAATTCCACAGATACCCTGTCTGAGAAACAAGAGTTTTCAAGGTTCCTCAGTGTGTGAACCACTGGCACAAAAAGGGATCTGCTTTGCTTTGCTTTGCTTTCTCCCCAAGTACAGTTATCACTAGGCACACCCAAGTATCTCTTCTGCTAAATATGCGGGGGCAAGTAACTTTTTGGTGCAACTCAGTTGCAGTTAATAGGGAATTTAGTCTGTATACTGAATCAATGTTTTTTTCAAGATTCGTGTCTAATTATCTGAGAATTAAGAACTGAAGACTTTGCTGAAAGCAAGGAGGCAGACCATCCATATTTGAATTATTTCCATCTTACTTCTTCCACTCATCTTTTGCACACTTTGTGTTCCCCTATCCACTGGGATATGCAAACCATTTTTAGGACTGAAAGACATTCTGTTTTGGTGTGTTCTTCTTATCTATCTATACAGAAACAGAAGCTCTAGTCTGTAAAATTGACAGAAGTTCAAGCAATAAATAAAATTATTAAAAAAAAAAAAAAGAAGAAATTTAGGAAGGAGGTATTTGGAAAGAAATCAGCCTAGCTTGAAAAGACTGGGTGCTGATGGACAGACAGACTTTACAATGCTTTCAAACCTTGAATTCTCCCCATTTCTGCAAATCAGCACAATTAATAGTCCAGGGGAAGATGTCACAAAGAAAATACAAACCTGGTGTAGCATCTTCTTAAAGCAAATGATCCCTCTTTGGCTACATAGCAACATTCAGGCAATGTCTACTGCAAGTCTGAAAACAGTGGCAACCACCCGAGAGAAATCCACCTTGCATAACGCATTCCACCGAAGGCTCAATAGCCTTTTGGTGAACCCACTGGCTTAGAGTTTCCTTGAATGAGATCTTTAAAGAAAAAAAAATATAATCTGCATATTTTCTTCTTCATTAAGCTCCCCAACTGCATGGTGTATCTCTATTCAACAAGAATTTTAAGGTGAAAAAGCTAGAACACCAGTTTGCCTTACTAATGCCTGGTTACGTAGCTACATAATAATGAATTGTTTGGTTCCTTAAGGTGTCTTCTCTTAGCTTTGTTGACATGTTTACTAATATAAAAAAAGAAGCAAATATCCAGTTCTTACCTCATCATGCTATTCCATCTATAAATTATAGGTGATATAACATAGGTGAGCCTGTTGCATGTAACACTTAGTGAACAGGCTGTATTCTGCAGCCCTACCAAAGTAGCCCCTTCCACTTCACTGGAACTATTGACATGAATATTGGCATTCTAGATCCGGACCATTGTCCATATGGTGCTTCTAATGTATAAAGCCCTATGCATGTGCCAACTGCTTTGTTACTGTTGACACATATTTAAAAGATAGATCTTAGGATCCATGCCTTACATTTCATCGCTTAAGTCCCAATTCTACCTAACCTTTACAACAAGCATTTTAAATTTACACATTCTAAGTTATCATACCAGAAGGATTTGTAGCATATTAGGTTAGGCACATACATAAGTCTTCGCAGAAACTAGGATACTTATTAATTCACAAAGACTGAAATTATTTCTTCTTGAATATGCCTTTGAAATTACCCCTAAATGTTTACTCCAACTTAAGGATGAAAATGGTATTTATGTGGGAAGAGGGATGCTGCTGACTGTTTACACATGGGTGAATTTTGTCCAGACAGTATGTATGTTGATTTTCCACTCTAGAATTTGTGATCCTCCCAATTCTTCATTACTACCTGTCAAAAGCACTGTTGTTAGTTTTGGTTGTTCATACACTCGAAGTCACCTTTTGTGGTCAAAATATTCCATATTTGCTCCTTTTTCCATTCACCTTTTACTCTCTTCCCCAGCCCTGATCATAACTGTTTAAAAAAGCTCAAATGGATCAGTGACCTTTTTATTAATTACTCTTACCTTTGTATTAATTACTCTTTTTGTTAATTGTTCCTGTAACAAAAAGCTAGCTTGTTAACAGAGTAAGCCTTGGTTTCTGGAGGAGTGTGGAAAAATCATGTCACTGAGGACTTCTCTAAGCTGATGGTGTCTGTATAAGAAGCTCTAACTTTCTCAAATGCTTATTTCTGAGAACTTCCAGCCCCAAAGGACTGATGTTTATCTTCACAACAATTTCCTTTGGGAAGATTTGAGAGCTTAAAGACTTCAGACTTAGTAGCAAATTTTGCAGGAAGTACATAACCCTTTTGAGAGAAACATTCATTTGCATTTTTAATTCTGTAATTATTTTGCCCAAAGCAATACAATTCAACTGCTTTTTAATAAGAATGCTATTTTACCTGTCATAATTTTTAAAATATCTCCTTAAAGCTTCACCTTTAAGTTTAAGCATCTCTTCTATTTTTATTTTACACCTTAAATAACTGACACATTTTATTATCATCTCTGAAACCTAGTAAGTAAAAAATCTGAGTTGAGACTTCTATATTCTGAATTTGTATTTCTTACCTCCCATAAGCACACTCCAAAAAAAGATGCAATTTTGCCCCAGAACATAATCCTACAATTATATCACAGTTTCTTTTGAAAAGTTGAGCATTCAAACATGGCAGTATTTAAAAAAAAACAAAAAACCAACACGCTGTAAATTGCATTAGAAGCAAGAGCCATTAGAGTTATCCAAGAAAAATATGTATTTTCTGTAAAATACAAGCCCCAAACTCTACATTTCCAACTATTCCTGGAATACGTAGCTGACCTGTAGCACTTTGTCTCGGCCTTTTATTAGAAGTATGTGCAATATATTGTCCTCTCCTGATGCTCTCTGCAAAGCCTTCATA
This sequence comes from Tauraco erythrolophus, assembly GCF_009769465.1. Lineage (NCBI taxonomy): Eukaryota > Metazoa > Chordata > Aves > Musophagiformes > Musophagidae > Tauraco > Tauraco erythrolophus. The sequence continues at coordinate 46,671,313 of NC_141469.1, forward strand.
AAGAGGAGAGGTGGCAACAGGCACAACAGGAACAAGCCAAAAGAAGATTTTGGATATTGTATGCCCCAAAGACATGACAGAGCAGACAGGATGCCTGCAGAAGCAAATACAGCACAGATGCCCCTCAAAAGTACATGTGCTGAGTAAGCATGAAGAGATGCGAATGGACACCTTTTTGTGCCCAAGAACAAATACTGAGCATTTACAAGTACTTTTAATCAAGTTTCAAAATTGCTACAGCAGATTTTTATGATGGTATCTCTAAATAACTGTTCACCAAAGGTAGAATTTCTGCACTGTTGTGAACCTGCTTTGGCTCTGTCTCACTGGAATGTTTTGCTGAGGGAGCTCTTTTGAGAGGTGATCACCACAGGAGTAGCTTTGCTGTTCATAAGAGATCCAAAGGAGCCTGAAGAGAGCATGCCTTCAGCGTAGACAGAGAGTAAACTTGACTGGAAAGCCGTCTTCATGTTCTCCTGATCTCAGTCTTCTCAGTCCTATGTAATTCAGACATCCCAGACTCAGCTGGCACATGAGCTGCAGCGCTCCCAACACCCATATCCTTTAAAGTGCAGCCATTATTAACGTCCCCATGGCTCTTCCCACTCCCATTCCTAGTAAAACCCCCTTACAAAGTTTCTGAAAGCATCTGTGGAAAGCAGCCACGTGGGTGCCCTCCCTCATTTCCATTCCAGGTCAATTGCCTCCTCTCTGGAGACCTTTTTCCCTCTTCCATCTCTTGCATACTGTGAAAGGAGACAACAGGGACAAGGATCTCATCTATGGCTTCTATAGACCCAGCAACCCACGTTTTGCTGCCTGCATGACCCAGGAGAAGTAAGATCTCATTTCTGGATAGTTTTCAGTAACTTTTTCCTGTTTTGGGAACTGTTTTATTTCTGTTTAAATGTTACTATAGATACTGGAATTCAGCCTCGCAGAGTTACATAACCAGCCTCCGCAGAGGCGAGGGCAAGGATGTCAGGAGGGACATAACATCCTCCTGCGCGAACCCTAGGCTGAGGAGAGCATTCGGTGTGGGAGGGAAAGGTACCCTTCCCACCTCTCTCCAGGTCTGGGAGGCTGTGCGCCTGCCCTCAGATCCATATAGGACTGGCTGCGGCTGAAGCATCTGGGAATGACTGGATGAAACTAGTCATAGGACAGTCATTAAAAATACTGAAAGGGTAGCAGCAGATTTTGTTCAGACGTTGAGAGACAGCAACACATACAAGCAGACATTCCACAGCTTGGAAATGGGAATGAAGGTAACATTGCATTTGTCTGGACTATTCAGGACAGGGATGTGCACAGAAACCAACCCACCTTGGAAGAGGCGAACTCCAGGCCCAGAGTGCTGGTGTGGCCATGTGTCCCGGCTAATTAGCCCAAAAAGCAGAGCTAGTCAGTCGTAGTGTCAGAGCTGTCTCCATGCCCAAGGCTCGCGGTGGTGACTGGCTAAGCACAGTTCAAAAGTCACCAGCTTGCTCAGAGCAAACTCTGAGCAAAGTTACCTAACTACGGTGGTATGCTCATGGCCTCAGGCATTTTTCTATTACTCATGAGTATTTCTTTATCATATGGTAGGGAAAAAGAAGTTTCTAAACCAACTTGGAAATGCTTAAAGGCATTTGACTTTTTCACCATGGTGTTCATAATTTTGGAACTCTCCACTCTCCTCGAAGCCTACCAATTCTCTATTGCTCCCTCAAATACAACTGAATTCCAAGTGAACACCCTCATGTAAGAAGGGAAGGATGGTTCCTGATTTCTCAATGTTCCCCAGTTTCCCAATGTTTTCAAGAAAGCCACATTCAGCTCCTGACTCCTTGAAACGTCAAAGTCTAAGTTCATATTTCCAAACTGAGAGAGGCATTTCTTCTCAGATTTCTAGGTGCACACCGAAAAGCTGAGGACTTGAAAAGGACCTGGTCATTTTTGAAAACATAATACTAACATGTAGTGTTGTAGATTAAGGAACAGAAGTGGTGAGTCCTCCCTTAGAGCTTAGGCTGGAAAAAGCTTTTCTGATTCATGAAAAATTACGAAGGTGTTTGGTGAAACACACTGTACAAATGCTTTTCCTATTGTATTGAAAAAACTATGAGCACAACTGGAAGACTTGCGCATATTGTGAAACAGTTTTTTTGCTTTCACATCATTTTAATGTCACTCAGTATTTCCCAATGAAATCCTGAACAATAAACTGAACTGCAGGCAGGATACCTATGTGGTACCCCACCATGTCCTTGGATGTCCTGAATGCCACATCCCCTGCTATCCCTTTTACAATCCCATAGACTTGGCTTGAATTCTAACTACTATTGGAGTATTTCAGAGAAATTCAGGCCACTTCAACCGATCAGTTCAGTGTGGTTCTTCGCTGAGAAATGCCAGTGTGACCTTACCATTTGCTGAATCTGTAAATAAGTAATTATTTGGCTTACTTATTAAGGTAACACACCCTAGCTAGGACGAAAAACCAGACCTACAAGATAATCCTCAGCTCAAGTTTCTGCAGGCTGTACTGTCTCAAAGTATTTTCCCGTATAGTATTAGTGAAATTTCATCTATGCTTCATACTGTAGTTGGAAGTGTGAGGCACAGGTGGTCAAAGCAATAGTCACAACAGGTGCTTTCTCTCATTAATTTATGAGCTTAGAATCTTGTTCTGCAGAGAGGAAGAGATATTTTCCTTACTAGAGAAACTGTATTGGTAAGTATGTAATTAAAATTTTCTGTCAAATCACTTTTCATTAAAATAGGTGGATCAATAATAGTGTTACTAGGCATCTGTGTAGAAGGTAAAGAATTACATGTCATGTAAGGGGACTCTATTTCACACTATAGCTGGTATCACTGAGAACATTAATCTTTTTGTTTATACATTGAAATTCTAAATAACATTGCTTTACAAAAGTAATTGGGAAATGTAATGAAAACAGCAGTTATGTTAAAAAAATAAGACATAAGAAAAAAATATGTATTTTTGAAAGGATGTGCGGCTGTATTTTCCCAAATGCTTTTTTGCTTTTAATACTTGGAATATGCAGTAAAGGAAAAAATAATAAAAATTGATGATATTGCTGGTAAAAATAGAGAACAGCACTTGTTATCTGTTTGTAACCAACAGATACCGTTCTTGCTAGAGTATATAGTACTACATACAGGTATGGAAGATGGTAGCTACTGGCTATTCCTTTACTTTGTTGTTAATGTCTGCATTATGGTACTTTAAACTTGCAATTTGTTTTCATTCTGGTTTTCTATTTAACAAGTACAGCATTTTTTTATAGGTAGTCGCTGCCATGAACAGCCAGATTTTAAAGCACATAATGATCCTTATCTTCCCCTAAAAGTGGTACTTAATGCAGAATCACACTGTTGGTCAGGTCGGAAGGGACCTCAGGAGGTCATTTAGTCCAATCGCCTGTTCAGAGTAGGTACAGCTCTGAATTCAGAACAGATTTGCCTAGGTTTTGTCCAGTCAGATCCCAAGAACCTTTTGAAAAGATTCAAGAGCCTCTCTGGGCAACCTGTTCCAAAAGTTCATGGCAAAAGACTGGTTGTTCTTGTTCTGGCTGGAACCGCCCCATTCCCTCATATTTATGACCACCGTCTCCTGTTCTCACACTGTGCTCCTCAGCCTCAGCTTCACCTTCTCAGAAACCTCCCCACATGTGCCGAGGGGGCTGCTGTTAGGTCTCCCAAAGCCGTTTCTTCTACAGGCTGTCACACCCTTTACTGAAATATTTTTTAAATATACTGATACTTTTAATACACTGATACATATTTTTAATATACAAAAAACTAGCTAAAGATGGCAGCTAGTCCAAACTAGTCAGATACTGCAAAGTTTTTTCAAACAGCAAGGCAAGGAACCAATATCGTATCAACTTCAGTACATCTCTTCAGACAAAGGAATTAAATTCTATGTTTTGTCTGATAAGTCATTTCAGGACTTCACAAATCAACGAGGAAATGTGCTAACTTTTCAGTAAGTATTTAAGGACATTAGAGTACAAGAGATACAACATTTTTCAGTCCTACATTAACTCTTCAAATTTTGCTAGTATACATTTTTCATGCAATATCAGCTTTTCAAGGAAAAAAAAAACAACCAACCAAACACCAAACCAAACATTGTTTCCCAAAACTGCATGCTTTTGGAGGCTGTTTTTTTTAATATCGAGCATCATGAGTCATCTGTTACTGTGGAAATTCCAGTAAGTCAATGGAGTTATGTCAGACCTGAATTGGACTCTCTAATTTCTGACAATACATCCTAAACTACACAAGCAAACAAACTCCCCAAATGTGAAAAGAGGGAAAAAAAAGTAAAAATGGCTGTTAGTGTCTTCCATATTTCAAGAAACTTCTCAGTGGCCCAAAGTTCTTCCTCCATTTCAGCAGGACACATAAAAAAACAGTGATCTCTGGATATATGAGACCTCCAAAGACCAATCTGTGTCCTACTCAACTAATATAAAGCTGAGCCATACATAACAAAACATGACAAAATGGGGAAAGAAATGCTTTAATTAAACAAAAAAAACCCCACCCCAGAATATCTTAAAATTTATCTATTTTCCCATCAGTCAAACAAATAAATAATAACTGGAGGTACAGCAGCCTTAACTACAGGCTGCTATAGTCAGATGGCCTTAACTTCCTGGAAAATCCAAGATCTATTTTTCTCCTAGGAGGAATCTGGCATCACATTCATTGAGTTGCCTAACTGAGCAAAGTCAAAGAGACTTCTGTATGATATGAAGTCTCAACAGACATAAATAGATACATCTAAATTACTTTTTGCACAGCAAAGTCAACTTTCATCTGTTAACAAGTGCACTGTCTAACTGGAGCATAATATAATTTTTTAGAACAGCAAAGGCCAGAATTACTTCCCTGGACTTCCCACTGCTTCAAGACTTGCACAGCACATTTTGGAACGCAGAGCAAATTTTTATACAGTGAAAGTCAACAGCTACGTAAGCAGACTGGTTTACATTTCACATCCAGTGAACTGAGGTGAACAGAGTAACTCCTTATCCACGTGTTTCTCATTGCTTTCTGTTGGGAAGGAACAGCGGACAGAGACTAAAAGCAACAGAACTTTTCTAACTAAACCACTGACCGCATATATTTTTTGCATGAGCAAATCAAACCATCTTTCTGTTTCCTGTTCTACACTCTGAGGAGAAATTCCAACCCCAGTAGTGAGGAAAATGCCATTATAGTAATGAAGCTCATACGAGACAGAGCATCTATACAGATGGCAAGACTATGTTCTCAATTACATCAATTTCCTCACCTCCTCTTGAGTTCATGTCAGCATAAATTTGATGAGAATTTGGTTTCCAGACCCAACAATCTTTACACACACATATCTGCAATTACTTCCAAAACTGCTGCTATTCTTTCTGCCATGGAAATCTCAAGGGTCCTTCAACTACATCTTGGACACCAATACTTAATACAACAATCTTTCTACGCTTCAAATAATGAAATTCAAGCTGAGCAGCCTTCCGTAGCAGATACACCTGCAACAAAAACATCCTTTTTTCTCAAAAATATCAACTCGTAACAAGAACTTCAACACACCCCCCCCTCAGTCCTCAAACGTTGTCTCTATAATTTTGATTGCTGCAGTGGACTTGAGGGCTGACTCTCAGAGGGCTGTTTTTTTATTAAAAGCAGTCATGTGCGACTCGGTGGTTTTAACTAGAAAGAGCAGCCATCCATCTTTTCCTTGTGTGAGGCAGCGAACACAAAAGAGCCCTCTGTTGCGGTGTTTGAAATTTGTTTCTGCACAAAACGAGAATGCATTTCAGGGGTGAGCCACTACAGCAATTGTCTTGGTCCTCGGGCCACAGGAAGGGGCAGGCGGGCAGGAGGCACCTGGGCCAGGTGAGGCAGCAGGACTCGTCATCCAGCGCATGGGCAGGACGAGGGAGCAGGGAGGGGTTCATGCCTTCGCCTCTGCCCTGGGCTCTGTGCACCTCAACACCAGCTCTGCCCAAGCTCCTCCGGTGGTTTCCTCTTGCCTGCACCTGCGCGACGGCGCCCAGGAGCCTGGCAGCTCACCGCTGCTTTGCCCTTCCTCCCAGCAAACAATAAGGTCCCAATTATGCAAACACGGGGGTTGACTCACGGGTTGCTCATGTGCCCACGAGGCTACAAAGATGAGGGCCCACCGTGTCAATATGGGAAGTCTCAACGCAACAGAAGTGCATCTGAAGTTGTACTGTGACGGTTTTAACACCTGCAAAAGCCTTTCCCGGGGGACCAGTGAGTTGACGCTACCCACACAGCTCCCAGAACGGCACTGAAATCGTCTGCCAAAAGATGGGGCTGAGTCACAGAATTCCAAGGAGGGTATGTCCGTACTACAGTCACAACCGATGTGACGGCAATACAGTGTAAACATAGCTGGGCAAGCTTTAAATTAGCTAGCCTGGGCACTGGTAGTAGTCTAACCATTGAGTTCAGGCCAGCCTAACCACTTAAGTATTTATCCAGCTTTTTGGGCATGTTTTCCAGCCGGCTCTCTGAGTTCCACGCTGCCACAGTTGGATTGCTACCAGCTCCCCAGTTGACTAGTTTAAAAACAGCTCAGGTATGTCTGTGACTGCAGCGTAGACATACCTAAGCTTCTAAATCACTTGAACTCCCATTTAAACTCCTACTGTCTCAACTTCCACATTTCTAAAAATTTGGAATTACAACACTGGCCTGTATCGTCACTGTACTGCTGAGATTAAACATTTGGGGTGCAATAAATAAATATCATTTTCAGTGTGAAATTTATGGTTCTTCCAAGACATGAACTGTGTTTAACGAAAATAATGATTATTTCTGGCTGTGTGACGACCTCTCTCTCATTCATTCCCAAAGCAGTTCAGTACCAGATGTACGAGGTGATCATCTGACCTGAAACTCTGCAGAACACAGTAAGTTTATATACAGATATCCAAATACCTGAAACAGGCCTAGGCCTTACCCTGTACCTGTGGACTAAGGGAAAAGTCTGCTGATTCCAGTGGATGTTTTTCCTGCATAAATACAACTCACTGACTATATAGTACATTTTGTAACATGGAGCAACTCGGAAGAAATGCCAGCTTAACATTTGCATTGCTTGAGACCAGCAAACCACTCCAACTTCACTCCATAACCTGAAGTTGAAATAAGGACTGAAAAAGTACACAAAATTCTTAACTACTACTTTCATTTTTAACTGATTTTTGGGAAGCAGAACATGGCTTTTACCTTTAAAAGCCATAAATTTATATACAATTCAAGTCACATTCATTGCAGTGGTAATTAAGCTGATGTAGCAAGGGTTCATTTCACCATGGCTAGATTTGGTCCTTTAACAGACATCTGAACATATTGAACCTTTTCTTGTAGCATTTTAATACCGATTTGTTCACGCCCAAGATCCAGATGTTCCCCTCCGCCCACTCTACATACCACCTCCTGCCTGCTTATACCAGAAATGTGTAGGTGCCAGCACTCTCCCTAATGCTTGGGAGTATGGATTCTCAAGGCCTCGTCATATCAAATCCTCCATCGCATGGCAAGGCCTCGTGCCATGTGCTACAAACCAAAGTACACCCAAGCAATATTCCTTATTCTTTCAATACCAAGGACTTGCATACCACTGCTCTCCCTTCTGTTTGGCGAGAGAAGTCATTCAGCATGTCAACATTTGAAATGCCACTGGGATGATGGGCAGAGCAGGGACACAGGAGGTGTTGGGCTGGAAGATGTTAAGGGCTGCCATCAGCCAGTCCTTTGATCTAGAAACACTTCCAGACCTGGTTAAAACTGCTAGGTCTGCTAACCAGATGGCAAGTATTCTCTGCGTTCCCAGCTTCTCCCTCCTGGTTTTTCAATTCCCATTAAAATCAGTGAGATTCTGCTCCCTTCAGAATTTGAATATCCCTTCAAATTTTTTCATTGCTAAGTATGAAAACGAAACAGAGGAAGGCAATGAAATGCTGACAGGTGTACCATCTTGGCACCGCAAAAGCATCATTCACAACCCTTCCTCTCCTTTCGTTTGCCAATATAAATCCAAAGTGACTTCACAAGACGACAGTAAAATTACACTGGATTACAACAGGTTCATCTGAGGCCAGAACTAGATAATAGTTAACAGAAAAACCCAGTGACTTTACCGGGAGCAGCAAGCTTGCTACTACTAAATATTTCAGCATTTCTCACAATTTGACTACAACCAGCTCTGCCTCTGATCTAAGGGTTCTAGTTAGCTGTGTAACCTCTGCTAGTTCCAAGAATAAAAGAATGCAAAACTGGGACATTAACTACTGTATCCTGAGCGTGTCCATGCAAGAAAAATGCAGCAGACCCTTTTCACAGCCCTAATGAAATGTTTTCTGTCCGCATGTATGTTCTAACACAACAATTCTGTTTATTTTACAAGCTTAGAATAAAAAAAAAAATGACACTTTACGAGCTACATTATAGTATTTCAACAATACCTTGTTGTGACATGATACAGTGTAATCACTTAGCAAGAGATACTACAATTTATTGTTATGTCATTGAGTCATACCCTTCAGGGCTTCATACTGGTGTCTTAGTTTGCTTTTTAAAGACTAGCAAGCTAAGTAAAGGGATGCATTAAAACATCCTAGAAATAAAGACGCAGACTGAGCATGTGCCTGCACACTGCAGTGTGTTTGAAATCACTTCCCCGACCTTTTCCCCTTCCCTCTTTGTTTTGCTTTTACAGCATTATTGTCAAGGTTAATAAACAAAGAGAAGGGAAGTAGCAACCCAAACATGCGAAAACAGGTGCGTTACATTAGGGTTCTATTCAGGCAGTTAAATACACAGACTGATCCTACGGAGGTAGAGATGCTCAGCACCTACTACGAGGCCAAGCAGGTGGCTGGAGTCTTGCAGGGTGACCTGTCCATCCACAAGAAGCATCACTGGCTTTTCATCCATCCACACAGTTTGCACTGCAGGACAGGGCCTGGCCAAGCACAGCATTTGCCTCTTGCTTGGCATCGCTTTTAGGTACCCCATATCAATCAGGAAAGGACACGATTTTATACGGTGCACTGTAACAACTGTAAGCACAATACAGGAAATTAGTGGCAGCACCTCTCCCTAACCAATACAGCTCAGACCATAGGCCAGAACATACTTTTCTTAAAAAACATTGCTCTGAGTGAAGTCCCTCGGTCTATCCGTGGCTATGGAGATAAGCAGCGCCCGCTTCACAGGCGGGACGCGTAGTGCACCCCGCTGAAAACTCTGTCTCAAGCAGAAAGCGCAGTTTCGGCATAAACTCAGCCTCCTCATCGTCACGGTGTGCCCCGCTGCCGCCGCGCCGGCCAGGCCGGGCCGGGCCCCCGCCACAGCCGCCGCTGCCCCGCTCCTGCCCTTGCAGCTGCAAGAGCCCGGACACGGGGAGGACTGGGACACACACGCCCCGCTGCCCGCCGCCGGTGCCAGCCTCGGGGCTGGGCAGGCAGGCGCGGCGCGGGGGGGCCGCCCCGCCCCGGGGCCACCCCTCTACCTCGGGAAGGGCGAGCCGGGGGGAGCGGGCAGCGCCTCTCCCCGCCTGCCCCCTTCCCTCCCGCGCGGAGCCTCTCCCCGGCGGGAGGCGGGAGCGCAGCCGGGCACGACGGGCTGATCGCAGCCATAAAAAAACACCCCGGCACGGGCCTCAGGCAGCCGGCAGTCCCGGCGGCTGGGGCGGGCGAGCCGCCAAGCTCGGGGCGGAGGCAGGCCAGCACCTCTGCCCCACGCCCGCCGCCCCGCACCGCGGCCAGCGCCGCCAGGCCTCGCCTCGCCTCGCCTCGGCCGGCCGCGGCCCGGCCCCGCCACCTCCCCGGCGCGGCGCGACGGGGCGCGGCGCGGGCAACCCCGCGGCAGCAGGGCCGGGGGAACCGCCGCCCGGCTCCGCGCCGCCCCGCTCCCTTTCCCAGCCCCCGCCGGCGAAGCCAGCTCGGCGGCAGCGCCCCAGAGCGAGCACCTCCCTTCCTTCCCCCCGGGCGCTGGGTGTTGCTGTTGTTTTGCTGCCGCCGCCGCAGGTCGGCCGGGGTGGGCGCGGATGGGAGGGAGGGAGGGGAAGGGGTGCGTTGCGCTGCGGGGCTGGGTGCCAGGCGCACGCCTCTGCCTGACACACGGGCGGGGAGGAGGAGCTGGACGGGCAGGTTTCTCAGCGGGGCGGCGGCCCCGGCCCCGCTCCGCTCCCCTCCCCGAGCTGCTGGGGATAATTAGTGTCTGTGCGAGTCTGTCTGCCCCCGGGAGGCAGGGCGGGCGGCGCGGAGTCAGTGCGTGCCCGGCTGTTTGTGCGCGGTGACTCGCCCCGGCCCCTCGGAGGAGCCTCCACCCCGCGGGCGGGGAACCGCCCGGCCCGCCCGGCCGCGCTCCCCGCCGTGACCCTCCCACCGCCACTCACCCCGCCGGCCCGGGGAGCCTGGCAGGGCGAGCGGCGCCGGCGTCATGTGACAGCGCGGCCCGGTGCCAGTAGCCCGGGGGGAAGGCGAGCGAGCGGGCGGGCGGAGGGCGGGAGGCAGGGCGGCGGGCGGGCGGGCGGGCAGCTCCTCCTCGCACACGGACCCGGAGCCACCGCGGAGGCGCCTCAGCTGCGGGGACGCGGGACACGCCGGCCTCGCGCCTCGGTGCCACCGAAGCGCCCCCAGCCCCCGCCACCCGGCGCGACCCCCGGCACTGCGGGAGCCTCCGCACCGCCCGCCGAGCGTAAGTGTGAGGGCGGGGGGGGGGGCCGGGCCGGGCCGAGCTGAGCTGTGCCGTGCCGGCTGCTGGATGGAGGTGCCGGAGGAGGAAAGTTTCCAGGCGCTGCGAGCGGCGCGCAGCCCGCGGCGGCAGGGGGTGGGACGCCGCCGGCAACCCGCGGAGCGGGAGCCGTGGCCGGGCGGTGGCGGGGAGAGGGTGTCCGTCCTGCCGCCGCTGCAGGGAGGGGGGAACGGGGTTCGTCTCGGGGGTCGCGGGGTCTCACAGCAGCGCTCCCTCTGCGGCGCCCGTGAAACTTCCTGCGTGGCAGCCGGCGCGGTGAGGCGGTGGGAGCACGGGGCGGGGGGGCTGCCGCTGTCTGTCGCGCCCGCCTGGGCGGGCAGCGCACCTGTGTGGCCGGCGGCGCCGGTCAGGGTCGGGGCCGCCTCCGCCGCCGGCCGCGCTCCCCAGCGGCGCGGCCCGGGGCCTCTCGCCCGCCCGCCCCCGGCGGGGGGGGCCTGCGGGCCGCCCGCCCCTCAGGGCCGCCCTCCTGCCGAGCGGGAGCGGAGCCGCTGCCCCCGGCCTCCCGCCGAGGTGCGAGAGGCTCCTCTTCGGTTAGAGACTGAGCTGTCATCGGATCCCGCACGGGATATCGTGCCAGACGGAAGGGAGGTGCAAAGTACCGCGGGTTCCCTCGGCGCCCAGGGCAGCGGGGGCAGTGCCGGGCAGGAGCTCGCCTCCTGGCCGTGTCCCGCCGGCAGCGCCGAGCTGATCGGCGGCGCCGTGTCCCCAGCTTAACTCCTGGCGAAGTCAAGGATGAGACCGGCTCTCCAAAATTTATTCCTCGTGCTGTCATCTAACCTTAGCACCACTTAGCCGTGATGTAGGTGAGGTTAAAACGCGTAAAGTTAAGCGCGGTTAAGTGTGGAGTTAGAAATAACGACTGTAATTGGCCTCCGTTTTCTGGATGACAGTTTGTTGGATTCTTTGAAAACCGAAATGGGAGTAGGAGTTACTTGCTTTGGACCCTCGTCAGGTGAGCGCCTGGCACAGCTAGAGGAGCCCTGGAAAAGGAAGGTTCAGCAACAGGACCCCATGCTGGGAGATCACAGCACCTAACCGGAGTTTGGGAGAAAGACCTATTTCAGAATAGATCAAGTGGTCATTCAAGAGTTACATGAAAAAAATACATTAAAGTTGCTTTGTGTACTCGCCTGGTGATTTGGGTACTGTACCTGCACTGTCTGCTGTGTTGTATTTGTTTCCTCACCTTTCAGAATTCAGGAAGTGTCACTCTTTGTGGAGCTGAGCTCTGAAGGATTTGTTGTTGGGAAAAGCTGAATTTGGGTGGCTGATAGTAGAGCTTCGAAGACTTGACTAATATCCATAAATGTTCATTACCTGTATTGAAAGCAAAGGATTACATGGCTGCTCACTGATTCTTCCGTAGAATAGTTTAAGATGCACTGTCTTGATAATCGCATGAGGAGCTGCGTCTTGCGTGAGAATTACATCTGGGTTTGATAGTCCTGACCCAGAAGAGATTTATTTCAAACTAACTTTCCTCTTTTATTTTTAAGAGTATTTTATCTAGTATCAAAATACAAAAAAAAACCCTAAGTGGCCTTTCTTATTTTCTCCCAAGGAGGCAAATACTGCCCCCCCACCCCCCCCCCGCCGCACATCCTGTTACAGATATATTATAGACCACAAGGGAGACTGGGGGTAAGAGCGGGGCGGGAGGGGGGAGAAAGAAACTAAATGGTCTCTCCTTTCCCTGAGAAACCAAACAAAATTCCTCTAAGTAGCAGAGCTGCAAGGGAGCCCTTAGGTACTGTGAGGATTTGACCTACGCAACATCTGTTTAGCCAAAAGCAAAAGTCTTCAGATAAATAATGATGTAAATGTGAGTGTGATTAGTTGAAGGCTCTGAGATAATAGAGATGGGAGTTATCCAACCACCAAATTCTTTATATTTCTAGGTGTTCAGTATGGAGAAAGTAAGGAACTGATACTATTGGCATAAAACCTACACCTGCACGTTGCTGTGTAGATTCTGTACTAGCTGCTTGTGTTGCTAAACTTCAGTGGTGAAACCCCACAGCAATTAATTAGTGTTACCGTGGTAGTCGTCCACATAATTTGCTGTAACACCATCTCACATTGGATAATATTAGATGTCCCACCCATGGTGTGTAAATAACCGGTGCAAAGTATGTAAGAGAAGAGAGAGTACTTGAAACCACGGCTTCGAAGGAAAACGAGTGTTGAAGTTACTCTATTGCATGATGATATCTAGACGACATGCACTTTTCCTCTGTCTCACGTCGTCAGCTTTTTTCATTTATTCAGCTGTATGTTTAGGTGCTTCAAAAATCAAAGGCATTATATCCACAGAAAATGAGGTCCTGAGATGAAGTCTGAGTACATGTGAAACAGGGATGTGGAAGGCTAGGCGTGTGACGGCTTAGAAAAATATTCTTGGGTGCACTGAGTGATGTTGGTCCTCAGCTATTGAGCAGTACGGGACAAAAGTGAGACACTGTCCAGGAGCAACCCCTAACTTTACAAATCACTCCTGCAATGGTCGGATTCGCCCTGCCTCTGCCTACGAAGAAGATGCTTACTGTCAGGCTGGGCACTGCCTCTTTGGTGTCACGAAGCTGTATCTCTGTTTAGCTACTGGCATTCTGTAAATACAGTAATAAACCAGCCAGTCCTAGGGAAGGTTTCAGCTAATCGTCATGACCTGTGGTGCCTAAAAATCTCCTGCTCCCTGATGTTAAGGGAGCCTGTTTGTAAATAGGGCAGGTCCCCTGCATAAGGACAGTGTTTTTATTCACACCCAATGAACAAACACCTCCACCCACTGTTGTTGTTTTAAAAGACTCCAGCTGCTCATGAATATAGGGTCAGGGAGGGCCGCCTAAATGTTTCTCTGTGCTTTCTCCCCAGCGCAGCCAGCAGAGCTGTTTCCTGTTCTTTGTTTCAAGGCTGGGGTTTGCGTCACACATTCCAAGTGGCATATGTGGTGCTCTTTCCTGTTTCAGGCTGTTTTCTGGCAGATCGGTAGCCTTGTCCAGGCCCCTTGTCACTGCCCCTCAACTCCCAATCCCCACCCAATGAGTTATCATGTCTCTACACACTCACGATTGCTTAAGATGCCTGCATTATGTCATAATGAGGTTTTCAAGTTAACCTTTAACGCACGCCCTCAACTCCAATATATTTATGGGGGTGAACTGGAGAGCTTCATTCCCTTCGCTGAAAACTTGCATTCGAGTCTCCAGAAAGTTGTGAGCCAGGTTTCTGTGCCTCGCTTGCTCATCAGCCGATCTGGAATAGCTCCATTAAAGTCACGGAGTTACACCGGTGTGGAAGGAGCGTGAGATGAGACTTCACATCTGTAGGCTCACACTCGTAAGAGAGTTTTGGATTCCGCCCTTGACCCACCTGAATGGACCACTGTACACGCTTTGTATTTCCAGATCTCAAAAGGAATAGGTATTTTCCCCTTACACAAACAGGAAAATTTACTGTCTTCCAGATGGAATACAGAAAACGAGGCACTGCTGGTTAACTTTTCTTTGGAATAAATAGGTATGGCTGTCCCACATTTTTGAAGGCATACAAATAAATTTTTTATTCCTGTTTTTATATTTGTCTTTTTCCCCCACCCTGTTGCAGGCAGGCGTAGATAAACATCGAGAGGAAATTCAGAAAGAGAACATAAATCTTTCTGTTGCTTTGGATCTGGCAGAAGAAGAGCTGAAGGACCCAAGCCAGAGCTCACTGAAATTGAGAGAAAGATTTGCATTAACTTCAGTGGGCTTTGAATCAGGCCCTGGATGAAAATGCAAAATGGAGTGTTTGTTCTTCTCTGTCACTTTTGGGCTGGAATATGCGTGGTTTCTGTACACACAAATACTTCCACCCTTTCATTTGACCCCTTTTTTATTTCACTCATTTTTCAAGTATTCTTTTAGTTCCTGCTCTTTTGGATGCTAAAAGTTAGCTGTTTGTGATCATTGCAGACGTATCCGAAATTCATGCTTTAAGCTTCCTCTTTCAGAGCGTAATTGTATGTGAAAAATAATTTGTACTGAATTATGTGCACATCCTTACCTCAACTTGTTTTTTGTCTGTTCAGAAATCCAGATAACAAGAAGTATTTGGCCACACAGTTTTGGTAAGTTGTTTGTTGATTATTTTCATTTGTTACCCTCAGTTGTTTTTACTTAGTTGTTTTTCTGTTAATTTTAGGATACCACGGGTGAGTTTATCTATGAGAACCTGACATATTAATATCTTAATTCTGGTACTGTTAATTTCTGCAGGATTTCAAACATATTTAATCTTTTTTCCCCATGACAGAGGAAAAGTGTTGCATTTAGCTGCATTTAGTATTGGAAACTGGTGTGTAATAAATGCAGCAAATTTTGTGGTTCGCACATTTTGTAGCCAGAAGTTCTACAAAATCAGGGACTGAGATTAAAATTACAATAGTTTTGTAAACCAACTTTTTAATATTAATTAACACCACTAACAGGAGGTCTTTTAAAGTTGTTTTATGCTGTCAGCATTGAAGCTTTGTGTTTTCATTTTGAGGCTAGTTGCCTCCAATCCAGAATATGAAGTTTGGCAGAGCTGGTTTTAGGAGACATTTAACCCTTCCCTATTAAGCATTCACTTGATGCCGAGGCTTTCTTTGAGGGTTTTGTAGCCGTAGTGGATATCTCCCAGGGGAAGGAAGTGTAAGTGTAGATCAGCCAAATGGAAAGATAAAGCTCTAACAGGTTTTTAATAGTAAACTAAGTCAGAATGGAAAAAAAAACCCACAAATGCGTGGTCTGCCTATCATGCAGTCAGTGTGTGTTACCAACAAACTAACTTGATCCATGAAGGCATGAGAGAGTTTCCACTTAAAGAGTTTAAGCTGCTTTGATCACTTGTCGCATTGGTACCCACTACACTATCCAGCTCTTCTCTCATTTGTGTTTTTTTTTTTCCCCACTTCCATAGATACACAGAAGTTCATCGACATTTGCCCTGTATTCAAATCCTCATTCAAATTAATCATTTAGGCTATTATTCTTAAATACACACTTCTTTTCTTTAGGATTAGTTTTTTTTTCTTCTCCCTCATACTATCAAAAACATTGAATCTCTTGTTTCATATGTTTCATGAAATAGCAGAACCCTTTACATAAGAGAACAGTGTTTTATGTCTTTCTTCCCTCATAATTAAAAGATGGGTTTTCTATTTCTCCTTTTAAATTATCTTCAAAATTAACCTCTTAAGAAAAACACAACAACAAAAAAAACAAAGTTCGGTTTGGAAGGGAAAGATTATCATGCCATTCCACATACTTCACTTGTTTTCAAAAGTCTGATCTTTTATCCTTACTAGACTGTTTCTCCTTCTAAGAAGTAGCTTGAGACAGGAAACCAGGCAGCGGTCTGCCCTGATAAGGGAGAATATTCTCTAATGGAGGTGCCTCAAGAGCTTTTCCTTCTTTCCCCCTTAGGTTCAGTAAATGTAGAACTGAAGATTGAGCAAGGTTTATGTGGGCTCCATTTTTCCTTGATAGAGAAGACATTTTCTTAATGAACACTGCAAGAACATTTTTGCCCCAGATTTTTACATGCAAGAAAGCCATTTCCAGGCATGTGGCTTCAAAGAGCCTGCAACAGTATTATCGTAAATCTAATGGAAATACTGGTTAGTCTGCCACGCAGCTGATAAATGATTGTGTCAAAGCAGTTCTAAGTCAGAAAAAGTGATGTCAGCAAAGTTAGGATGCACAAGTTGTGCAAAACCCGAGATTTTTAAGCCTGCTTGCAATTCTGAAGGGAGGGTGGTAAAAGATTTTGAAGTCAATAAAAAGCAAAAATAGTCTGAAATACTAATTAACAGAATGCTATAGAAATGTTCTTTTTCTTCATGCCTATCAAGTAAAACTTTTGGCAGAAATTTTTTGCCCAAGTACCATTCTCTTTTTACGTGATATCCAACTTTTTCAACAGTTATTACCATTTCCCAGTGGAAATCCAGTGAATAAACAAACACAGAAGGCTGTCAAGCAGAAAAACATTTTCTCGGTGTACTAGTTCTTGATTCTCCCCCTGCTCTGTTCTTCAGGGTCTGGCTGCTCAAGTCCCTTCCCCCAGCACTGTGTCTGGGCCTTCGCTCCTTCCCCCCTGCTCTTGCTTGCTTTGACTCGAGTCTGACTGCTGTGCTGAGCTGGAGAGTTTCTTTGCTTGCTGCTATTTTGAGGCCCAGCACAGTTAAGCGCTTGCTTACTTCCCATTAAAGTTAATGGAACTTTAGGGACACTTTTTTGCTGACTCGGGTCTTGACGAGCAACAGATACAGTAAGTGCAAACACATCTTGTTACTAGCCCTCGAAAACTCTCTTTCCACCCTTTCCAGGGAATCCTGCTCTCAGAAACTGTTTTTTCTCTGTCAAGCTCTCTTTCAAGGTTCTGCTGAAGAAGGCTTCTCACCTAGGTTCAGAAAGCTTCCCCACCCTTTGGCTTTCTTCAGTGGAGAGTCTTCTGACGTTATCACTTCTCCTTAGTATCAGGGGAAGTTTGACTCAAGGCTCACAGAAGAAGTATTGGTTTCAGAGCAACAGTGAGTCCCAGAGGGCTTGGACTGAAGAGGTTTGGCCACATGACTGACATTGGCTACTGGACACCATCAGTGCTGCAAGAGCTGCAGCGTCTTTGTGGAGGGCACTCATGCAGTGCTAATGTAGCAGATATCATTACATTATTCTGTAATTGTACCAACAATAACAGTCATAGCTTGAAGCTTCTAGACAAAGCCTCACTGTACCAGAGGGCAGCGTTCCTTGCTTCCTCCCAGGCACAGAGACTGAGAAAGCAAACACCATGCATGCTTTCATGCAGAGCGAAGAGGGGCAGAATTGATGGTCACCACCCCCCTGTCCACAATAAGAGTATCTGTCAGGTGACTGAGTGCTCTTCCAGGTGTTTAATGAGAGCAAAGGCTGTGTGTTAGAGGGAGGCTTTGTAGTTGTTGGATGTGCACGGTCAAAACTGGCCCCCACCCCACCCTTTCCCTTCATAACAGGTCTGAGGAGTTGGTGGATCTTGAAGGTAGATGTGCAGAGCTGCCGGGAGTAGCTGCAATGCGGTTGCTCTTCTCCAGCTGCTCTGCTGGAGTGCAGATGTGTAGCCTGGGTGCATTCTTTAACTGCTTTGCTCGTTTCATCCAGAGTAAATCTGTACAAGTCCTTGTTGTCAGAATACACGTTAAGTACCTTGAAGCTTTCATTTACTCTTAATTATGTCTCCAAAACAGTAAACCATACCTATTAGGAAGTTCAAATCAAGCAGTCTTCAGTCCTGACAAGGTGGTGAGCTCTACCAATGGTGAACTTCCCTTCTGGAAAGGACACTTTGTTGCATATTGGATCATAAGGGCAGAGTTTGTGTTTTTTCTGGCTTGTTGTCTTCACTGGACTTCAGATAGGAAAATGCTGAGGGACTTTGCCTGGACTTTACCTTGCACCTGTCCTTATTTGCATACAAAAACCAATTGCTTCATTTGTCTTTCTGAAGTACAGGGCGTGAGCAAAATCTTATCAAAAAGCCATGTCCTGTTTGGACAAGTTGGACTGACTTGGCAGAGATCCACAGGGTGGAGTGAATGGGAGGAGGCAAGAAAGTAAAACTGGGTGGCTTGTTAGCAGAAAAAGAGAGGGAAAAAAAAAAAAAGAGAGGGTGGAATGTTT
The DNA here is from genome assembly GCF_009769465.1 of Tauraco erythrolophus. Taxonomy (NCBI): domain Eukaryota; kingdom Metazoa; phylum Chordata; class Aves; order Musophagiformes; family Musophagidae; genus Tauraco; species Tauraco erythrolophus. The sequence goes on from NC_141469.1 coordinate 46,689,798, forward strand.
GCCTACCGAATTGTAGTTAATTATTTAGTTTCAGATTACCTGCATTTTAAATTCTTTTAACCCACATGAAAAAAACCCTTTAATGCAAAATAGTTTATCTAATAACGTGAAAGACAAAGGCCCTTGTTTTTTTTTAATACGCTTAATATGAATATATTGTTGTGTCTTCTCCAGAGTATCTCAGCAATGAGAGACAGTATTTTGATTTTCCAGAAATTAGTTGTATTTACTAAACAATTTGTGGGCTTTCAAACAAGTACATTATGAAATCAGTGTGTAAAGTAGAACCCAACTGTTTTTTCATTCCTCTGTAATAGAAACAGATAAGGCTGTTTGCCTTCCCTATTGCCCCCTTCTCAAATGCTTGAAAGAGAGAGATTGGGAGGTTTTGAGTTAGTAGGCATGATTTTACAAATAGGCCAGGAAAAACTACTGCCTTCTTACTAGAAGTAGCATGCTTTCTTTGTGTGTGAGTGTGCATCCATGTACTTTGTTTGTCAGCATGGTCCAAGCAATCAATTTGGAGCATTATTTTTAAATACAAAGAGAATTGTTTTGTGAGTTTATTTGCAGCCTTAGGAAAGTGTTCTTGTGAGCTAAATTTTAAATGCCAGACTCAAAGCTGGTTTATATTGACCCTATAGCAGCTCTATCAGTTTCCAAATAAGAATCTGATCCGCTGATCTGGACTGACAGGACCAAGCGTTATATATTTATTACTTTTCTTTTCTTGAAAATTAGTTTCCAGTCACTCTCAAATGGGGAAAAGAAACCTAGCGCTTAAGAGTAACATGTGATAAAGAAGTGCTCAGTTTCTGTACTATGATGCAGCAATAAAAGTAACGTTTTTCCTCTGCTGTTCTTAGATGACTGCACCTGAGAAAGATTGAGAACTGCTTTTCACTTTTATTCAGCGCATTACACTTTCTGTTGTCTACATCAGTCTAATTCCTGCACAGTAATTTAGAGCCCTCTCAGGAAACACTCAGATATATAGCATGACATCAGAAATGTGTATCAAGTGTCTTTCATACTTACTTGAAGTAAAAGGTGAAAAGGAGTAACTCTTAAACTGAAGAAAATCCAATTTTAAAACAACAAAAATGACAGAGCCTGCGAGCATAATTGCTTGCTTAGAACAAACTCCCCCTCCCTCTCTCTTCCTCCCTCTCTCTTTCCCCTTCTCTTTCGCTCTTCTGTTTCTTTGTTCTCTTTCCTTCTTCTTTTCTTCCTCACTTTGTGTTTCTTGCTCTTTCTCCCTTCTCTTTCTCTCGCTTTTTCTTCTCTTTCCTTCCTTCACTAAAGTACAAACTGGTCTGTCACTTTACCTGTGCACATGTAAACTAAAAGTTGAAAGTTTCTGGAAACCTGAAAGCAAGTAGTTCCAAATTCTTTTATATGAGGTCTGAGAGGCTACATTTTGCTGTAAACATTTTTTGTGTCTAAAAGTATAACTTTTTTTCTGTGTTCACAATGCATATATATGTGTGAGAACATGTGTGAGTGAAGCATCAATATAGATATCTACATTTAATGCATGGGTATATGGATACATTTCTGGGAAGACAGACTTCTGAAACACTAGTTCTAGCTATGTGAAATGTTAAAAACCTGAAAAAGATAATTATTCAAAGAAAAATAGTATAGTTAATAGCCTTCTCACAAACATACTTAAAGTATTTACAGAATTCTCACAACTTTTAGCAAATAGTGCTGTCTTACACAACTGCTTTGAAAATAAAACTACCTGTTAAGTTTAAAATGTAAATTGCATTGAGCTGCTCTATGTTTCACTTTTTTTTTTTTTAGTTTGGTTTTGTCAGGCTTTTGACTTTTGTAAGGAGAATTACAAAGATACTTTAATCTACTTTCGATACTTGTCTGTTGACATTCAAAATGTACGCTGTTGTACTATGTTTCCAGAAGTCTTTAAACTTTATTCATATACCTGAATAATCAATGATAGACTTGTAACAACTCATGCCATCTTCCTTTGGAAGATTTTAACAAATTTTTATCTATAAACACATGGGATAGTTAATTGCAAGATTGTTCATTAGTCTAGGCTTATTAGAATTGTTTTAATTTGAGGAGGTACATCTTAAAATTTTACTTTAAATGTCTGGGAGAATTTTCCAGCCCCAACTACAAATCTATTGTTGAGCCTTTAGCCTACTTCCGCAGGGTTGAATTGTCTGGATGGTGTGCTCTGGCTGTATTCGTTTCTTTCCAGTGCCATCTACTGGTGAAAATTGAATTTATGTCATTTTTTAAAATTTTTTTCATCCTCGCATGTTAATAGAGGTCATACCACTTCCAGGCAGGGCTATGCACTGTACAGTGTGTGGTCAGAACTTGCTCCTTTAGCATCAGTCATGTAAGGTATAACCTCATGTGATTTATAAAAGCTTACCAACATCTAAATGTCATTGAGAACAACTTTCCTTTGCCTCTCTTGGTTTTTGCTCGGTACCCTTATGGCTTGCCCCAGAAGAGGTATCTCCTCCTTTCCTTCACAGCATCTTTCCAAGTTGACCATGGCAACTGTGTAGTATGATAGTTACATTACGACTTCCTTTATGTTAAATACTTTTGTTTCAGGCAGTTTGAGATAAGCTAGAATTGGACAAGTGATGTTGAACATTGTCAAAAAAACAACTGAAGCCGCACAGAAAACAGTCAGATGTTTTGAAGTGCTTTCCTTTTGCACAGTTCACACAAATTGTTGTTGAATCATCACTATATCTATTATTTTAGGGAAATAACTGATGGGTTTTTTTATGTTAAGTCATTGCAGCATGTTGAACGTACCACTCCAAGTTAGTCCTGGATTTTAATTTTTCTTTTGCATTGATTTCAATGTCACTGTACATGAAAGTTTCGACTTTTCTATCAGGACAAGAGACACGTCTCCAGAATCAGTTCACTATATTATCAACTAAACAAGATTATTCTGAAGTTACAGTGCTGATGAGAAATGCATAGTCTAAACTGTGATGTGTTTACACACTAATGACAGCTAATGAAAGTGACAATTCTGTGATCTTGGTATGTTGACATGCACAACATAAATTCACATTAACTTTCATTAAAGTGAGCAAATGTCCCTTTCTTTCAATAGCAATTGGGAAAGAATAAACTTACAGTAACTTAAATATTTAAATGAAGCCCAGTAAATATTTTTAAAGCTGTGTTAGAGATGGATAAGTATTCACATTAATCTGACAAAATACTAAGTTCTCTACAGTTCAGAAAGTTGATTAGGGAGTTTCCTGCAGCTTTATAACACCTTGTCTTTCCCCTGCAGGCCAGGACATCAGAGGCATCAGAACACGTGAATAAAAAAGATGCTGATGTTTGACCCAGTCCCTATCAAGCAAGAAGCCATGGAGCCTGTTTCAGTGGTAAGACTTTTAAAATATTTCAGCTTTTGTGGTGACATTCTAGTTTTCCCATCTTTAAATTCACACCAAGTTCTAAGCTTTGAACTAGCCTAGGAAAGGCTGTGAAGTTATGTTTTGTTCTTAGGGCAATCAAATTTACACTCTAGGAAACCATTTTTCTGTAGTTCATGAGTTTACTGCCCCTAAATGACCTGCCCCATTACCTCTCCTGGTGCTCCTATCCCCACCACAGAGGAGACAACACCTGACTACTCCTCAGCCATAGCAGTGCAAATACAGTCTCTGTAGCTCATGCTGCTGACGGAGGTGGGTTGAAATTAAGTTGCCAGGCTTCACACTGAAGTGGCAAGAGCCTGTGGTTTCCATGTTGCATCTTTGAACTAAATGAACCGCTGCTCACCATCCTCTTTTCTGTTTCTCTCTTGCTCTTGAAAACATGTGCCTGGGGCTAACAGTGCTTCAAACAGCAGAAAATTAATCCTGACGAAAAAAAAAGTAATGTTTTGTTTGCTGAGTAAGCTGGATGTGTTGCCTTATCACGTGAGCAGATAAGAACCAGGGCAGTGGAGGAGGAATTGGGGGAAAAAAGGGCAAGGGGACACTTTTCGATTGGGTTAATTTTCCGTCAGTTTGGTGCGTAGGGTCAGTTCAGAGAGGAGTGTGATAAGCAAGAGCAGCACGAACATGGAGCTGGGAGGGGGACAGTGGGAATTGTGATGATGTAGGCTGCCAGGGAAACACGGTCTTAGGAAGCAGTTTCATGTGTACTTCACCTATTCAGCTGCAGGCTGCTGCTGAGAGGGAAGGTTCAGGCTTTTCTCCTTCCTTCCAGCTCTGTGTCTCCTCTGTATGACATGAAGCAATTGTGCGGCCGCAGAACAATTTGGATCAGCTCACTGAATGGTCAGAATTGCTAAGACAACAGAAATACCCTTATTTTATGGTCAGATCAGGAAGCTGATCTGACTCAGGCTGCAGCTGCTCAATGCTAGAGCAAGGGGAGGGAGGAGGATGAGGGAACGGGACCTCCCCGTTCAGCAGTAGCCTGCAATAAGATCAGATTAAGTGTACCATGAAACCACACCCTTAGAAAGGCTGATCAATTAAAAGAGTGAAGTCAGTGTGCATAAATTAGAGTGTGTTAAACTCATGCTCTGAACGGCACATTCAGTGAAAAGTTTGCTTCTTGTTTTGTTCAAAATGTAGAATAATTGTCATCAATTTAAATGCATCTGTAAGCAGTCCAATTTCTTCAGTGCTATTAATAATGCTTTTTGACAGTTAAGTTTATATGCATTTTAAAATTAGAGTTTGACTTTCATGAGCTTATTTACTTGAGAGCAATGATAGAAAAATAACTGATCTATCACTGAGAGTGTAAGTATGACAAATTCCAATATTTGGCTTAAGAAAGAACCTTAGTAATGGCCAGTCTGCCTGTCACTTCAGTTACAGTTATTGTGTAACCTTACTAAGATTAGTGGTGATTATCTAGGGATATCTAATGATGTTCATCAAAGGCAGAAAATGAGCCACTTTTACAACAAAAGTGTAGCTACATGAGTAACAGAACATCACTATAGAGACACTGTGGGCTGTCTTTTATACACATCTGCCTTCATCTCCCAAGGAGGGTTCTACAGTAGCTTGGGATGGTGCACATGAGACACAAGATCCTGCCCCCAACAGCTGTGTGCTGCTGCAAAATGGACAGGGTTGGTCCCTCAGCGGGCTGACCAGGAGAGGAATGAGTAGCCTTCCCTAGATCCAGAGATGAAGGGAAAGCTGCAATGGGAAGAACAGGGGAGCGTTTCTGACCCAAGTGCATTTCAAGACTCTTGCTTATTCCTAATGTTGCTTATTGTATACCATGTGCTCCTTGCAGAAGTATGTTACCTTCCATGCGTTGGACCTCTGAAGTCATCTTGGACATTCACGTGGTGTGTGATTGCTCTGACTAGCCGTTAGAGATTCAGAGCATTTTACCAAATCTGTATGCTTTCCTTTTCATTGCTGCATAATGGAGGGAAAAAAAAAAAAAAAAAAAGCAAAGCCGAAAGTCCAGAGGAAAGGATGTTTTTGAGTGAGGTTCCCCTCACAGAGATTACTCTGGTTTCCTTTGGGCTGAGGAGTGTGTGTGTTTCAGCTTCTGTACGCACACGGGCTGTTTAGCCCCAAGCCCTCGAGGTCCTGGCTCCCCCAGCACTTCTTAGTCTTGCAACTTCCTTGGAGCCCTGTCACCATAACTCCCCCTTTTGAGAAGGTGGAAGGAAAGAGAAGCTGTTAGTGTGATGTTTTGGAGTTGCTGAGCATAGCGTTCAGTTCACTGTAGGCTGATAGAAGTCTTAAAACAGGATTTATTTATTTTGTATCTGTCATTCTGATAGTATCATTAGAGGCCAAACTAATTGAAGCCCCTTAGGAATTGTTATTTTACTTGAACATATACTGTCCGTAGGTATAAAGTCTGTCTTTAAAAAATCCCAGTAGTTGGGGTGGGAGAAGGAAACAAACTATGGGTTTGACACTATATTTCAGGGTGTGTGGCTGAAAGGATTAACTATACTTCTCAGATGACTGAAGCTCGCGCCCACAGCATTTCGTCACTTCCAACAGCTTATGCTATTTATTGAATTGAATTACTGAACACATTTTATGATGGTTCTTAATGAACTAGTGACAAAGTCATCTGAGTCCTACCAAAATATTTGCTGTGATAACTTTTTAAACATTTGGACAAATACCAGTGACTGTTTAGTGAAAGAAGTTGCTCTTTTATATGTTACCATCTTTCTTTGAATTAAAATAAGCAGTTTTTCTCTGCCATTTCATCAGTCCAAGAACTACTTGTTTCACCCATTTTTAAAGACAGCTATGTGCTGCATGAGGGGTTGAGTTCTTAAGAAGTGTGCTGGAGTACAAATTTCATGTGGTGAGGATGCTTTTTCATTTATTACCTACTATTTGGATTAAATCTTATTCATCCTCTTACATGGTACTGATTTGACAAATAGTGTAAGTAGGTAAGCAGGTTCTTCTCCTGTTTCTGTTTTTCCAAGAGGCTGACTAAAATTTTAAGTTAAATTTATAGGGTTATGTAGTTTCTAAAAGGCTTGATGAATTGCTTCAAAATCTGTTCGCCTGTACAACAAAGAAGATGTTTCACTGTGGCAGCATAAGAGAATTTAGCAAATTATATCAGATTAGTGCTTGATAATGTTCCTCTGTAGAAGCAGTAGTCTTCTGAGTGGTGATAGGTGTGCCTGGGACATATTTGGCCAGTCTTTATTCTTGATAGATTGTCAAGAGGAAAAGCATGTGATTCTTTCTCCTTTTGGATTTATTAATTGAATTGTATGAGCCATGTGGATATGACTCAAAAATATTAGAAGTTCTTTTGTTTTCCAGTTTCTTTGAGGCTTCAGTGGTCTGGGTTTTATTATGGACAAACAGCAAGGAAAGGTAAATTAATTGCTTCATAAGGCCCAAAGAGGGAAAGTGATAATATCAGACATAAAAAATAGCTAGATGGAGACCGTAAAGAAATATATGTTGAAATACAATCCTACATCTTTATAGTGATCTACTGTAGTGACACACCATTCTGTGCAGGGATGTTTAGGAAAGCAGAATTTACAGGAAAGTGGGAATTTGTTGGTTTTTTTTCAATCCAAGTCAGACCAAACTCCTGCATACACTGTTAATTCGCACAGTAGAAATCTAAGGAAAATGTATCAGCCTAAATATTTCAGGCAAACAGAGCAATGATATCTGATTTTCCATTTTTCCACCAAAATACTTCGCCTAAGTCCTGGGATAGGTGAGAAAAGACTGCTCTTGCAGGCTATGAAGTATGCTTCTGCTTCCTGCAGTTGATGGCATTTAGAAAACCAGAGGTAGTTGGGCTTTTTGGTTTTGTTTGCTATTGTTAACGTTCCCTGTTTACAGAGAGAGACAGTGAAGTCTTCTTTATTCTCCCATCCCATATATTCCCCAAGGGGTACTGTCTGCTTCCCTGGCAAAGAAAGAGAAAGTGACTTATCAAATTTGAAAGCAGTGGTTCGTATCAAACTAATGGCAGTTGCTGTGTCCCAGGGAGCTAGAAACTGAAACTTGGCTATGCTAAAAGATACACGAAGTTTAACTTCAGAACCAGGAGATAGATCTGAGTGTCCAAATAGATTTGGACATACTTCCAAACAAACAGAGTTTAAACCACACCTCATTGAGAGTGAAGTAAAGCTGTTTTCCACCAAACAGTGTCTGATCGACATCAGATACTCTCCTTTTCATTGTTCTAGCATCCTTCTCAACTTTTTCACCCTTTTTCTTCCCAACACAAATGATTTGTTGCACCACATTTTTCTGTCACAACTTAATCTGCAGTTTGCACAGAAACATAGCAATTAAAATTGTAGAAGGAAGAAAAGTTTAGAAAAATGATTCAGCTTCCCCAAACTGCCAGAAAAAATAGCAGATGTTAAATCTGTGCCAGCTTAATTACAACAATAAAAACCTTCTATGCAAAATAATGCAAACGCATATGGGGCAAAAAAACAAGTCCCTAAAATAATCACTTCTTAAAAACATCATTATTTTCTTCCTAATTCTTGGAAAGTGTTTCTTGCTTATCTAAATATATTTTACTTAACTTTCCCAGCTTACAGTCCTCCGTGCAACATTTTAGTAGTTTGGTATTTTTCAACACACATACCTGGTGTTACTTCAATTGTTGAAAGAGAATAACTGTTTATATAGAAAGGTTACAGCTTGGAGATGCTTCGATCTTTAATAGACTGATTGACCAAAAACATTCCCTAAGATTTAAATTGCATAGTCTTTTTCCTTTCTCGTGTTCCTGCGATATAAGGTAGTGACCTTGTGGTCATCCCTGACAAACCTGCAGCACTGTAAATGCACTGGTGCTTAGTGGTGGAACTTTTACAGTTTGTTGAAGCTCAGTAGACTTTGTACTGTAAACAAGTAGCAGCAATTTTAATTGAAGTACTTAATATCTCTTATGTGTTTAAATTTTGAATTTTTGCCTATGCCTATAACTTGATCAGATTTAGTAGATACTAAATACTGTTAAATATTAAACTCTATCAATATTCAGTGGCCTTCATCACTTAGAATGCTAATAGTTTCATCACTTGGCTCAGCAGCGGTGGAAAATCTGTAGAACTTGTTTTAGCCAGCACTGCTTGCAATAATGGCATTTTAGTAGAATTCTGAGGAACCAATTACCATTGAAGATGAATGTTTTCATAGATTGAATTTGTTAGAATAGTCATTAAGAGAATAAAGTTTCAGAGATTTGAATGTAATATTTACTGTTTGAAGATTAATCACCGTTGTGCATGCTGCTTTATTTGAGCATTTTATGGAATAGGTGACTCAGCTTTGGTGTTTTTTCACAGTGCGATGAATGCAGCAGGAAAATTTCGTATTTTCTAAACTCACTGTTTCAAACTGTAACTGAAAAGAAGAAAAATACGTTTGTGTCATTTTGCAAAAATACTTTTAGTTAATGTTGACATTTAAAATCAACTAACTGTTCCTTACAGGGAAGACAGAGGTAAGAAACCAGGAAGATGTATTACTAGAAGTTTTCACCCTAGGAAAAGTTAATTGAAATGTCATGGAAACGATTGTGTAAAAATACAGTAGTTTTATACTTCTAATCTGTTTCGCTTCCTACCATTTTGAACATTTTTTTTTAATCTCACTCATCAAAGTCTTTTTGATGCCAAAGAATTCAGCAGTTTTTTGATATTTAAGCTTAGCATTGATGTGAAGCTTGACTTACCTAGAATCCAAAGATAGCATTTTGTGTCAGAAATTTTAAAACATCTTGAGGGCTAAAAAACTGTGTGGATTGCATTTTCTATGTCTGTCTGCTGTGTTAGGACATCACATCAGTTTCCATTGTAATTTACCTGTTAGTAAACAACATCAGTTTTCAACACTTTTTAAATGCAAAATTGATCTGGATAGTTGTTTCATAATACTGTACTCTGCAATGAATGTCAATACTTCTTGGTTTACAAAAATTATTTCCACTAAAATGTGGAGATTGTCACGTAGGTCAAGATTAGCTTTGAGGTTCATATGATCTCGTAATGAGAACTGCTAGCTACCACTAACAGGAATATTCTTCCAATGTGCCAAATGTTTATTGTTTTACCAGTTTTCCAAAATCAGAGTGGCTAGTTAGCTGCTTCATTTATCAAAAAAAAAAAAAAAAAAAGTTTAGAATTTACCTTTTGTGCTCTTGAGTTTCTCACCCATTGCCTATATATTTCAGCTGTGTAATTTTTATTGCATGTATGGTTCAGATATATAATTTCTTGCTCTAGTGGTGATTGTTTTCCAGTTATTTAAGCAGTTGATTGGGACCCATTACTTGGAATTCCAAGTCAAATTTATCCTCTCTTACTTGACTTCATGTTCCTCCACGTATAGTTACATGCTGAGCGTAGCACCATGTATTTCTGAGGTTAGTTAAGTAGTGTGCAGCTTAGTATATGAAAAGCAGTTTTTAAGGAAGAAGAAGAGTTGAATAAACCTTGAGGATTTGTTTTCATCATCTGTTTTGCGTCACTTCTGAAACAGTTAGTGAATCAGTACTTGAATAACTTCCTTTGTGTGAAATCTCAGGCTTTATTTAATTCACTTTTAAAGAGTACATTAAAGTGCTTTACTGAAGCTCTTTCATTTTGCCTCAATTTTATTAACCGCCTTTCTTTTTCAGCAGTAATTATGCGTGTGTTGATTTATTATTTGATTTTATTTTTTTTTCCACTCCTTCTGACAGTCATACCCGTCCAATTACATGGACCAAATGAAGCCAAACAAATACAGCGTCATTTATTCTACACCGAGTATGTTGCACAATAAATTCTACTCAAACCCTGAAGGACTATCAAATGGAATCCAGATGGAGCCAGTAGATCTTACGGTGAACAAACGGAGCTCACCACCTTCAACTGGAAGTTCTCCTTCACCCCTAAAATTTCAGACTGTGCATAGGAGAACTTCACCTGGATTGACTCTGTCCTCACCCAGCTCACCTCTCAGTAAATTCACACCGTCGCCCCCAGGAGTACAGCCTATCTCCATGCCAATAACAATCCCACCTGTAATGGCTGCTGCTCTTTCACGCCACGGACTGAGAAGCCCTGGAATACTCCCTGTCATACAGCCTGTTGTGGTCCAGCCAGTTCCTTTTATGTATGCTCCCCATCTTCAGCAGCCCATCATGGTGTCCACAGTTCTTGCAGATGAGATGGAAACTCCAAGTAGCATGCCAGGTTAGTGTTGTCAGAGTTTGTTTTTTATGCTTTGTCATCCTGGGAAAATAACTGTATATCCAAGCACTTTTTTCTGTGTTTTTCACATTTTAGGAAATGGAACATAAATCCTGTTCTTCTAAAATATGCAGGCACAGAATTTACTGTGTAAATATTTTACTCAATTTACCAAGGTCGTATTCTGTTCTGATTTATACCTGCATAAAGCTGTTTGTCTGCTGAGATTTGGACAGATAAAAATGTTGGATTGGACTGATGAAAATGAATAGAATTGTTTTGAATCATAGTTCATCAGGAGATAGACTAAAACTGGAAGATTTTGTATCTCGGCATAAATTGTTGCACTAAATATAGAGCTGAGGGATTTCTTTTGTCTTAACTACAGATTTTTTCATATATTTTTCATTTCCATAACTTTCCATATTTTTGATGTGTTGCCTTCCCTCTCCTACCCTCCCCCGTACAGTGCCTGTCATTGAGTCCTATGAGAAGCCTACGCTGAAGAAAACAATCAAAGTAGAGCCAGGAAGTGAACCATCGAAGACAGACTTCTATCCTGAACAAATGTCGCCTCCAATGATGACCTCATTGTCTCCCCAGCAAGTAATGTTGCAAGAGTAAGTAGCTAATAGAAGTCCTGAGATCAGCAGAAGAATGCAAAGAAATTCATTGCAGCAGTTCACGATTTTGAGGAGTGGGAGGGAGTGTTGCTGTGCTTTAGAACATGTGATAAAATACAGGAAGACATCCTTTCCCCCTGCTGCCACCATGAAATGTTATTTCAACTTTTTTTTCCCCTCTTTAGCACTATAGGAGTTGATAAATGTTTGTACATTGCAACCACATAGATCTGCCACTTACAGAATGCATTTTTAAAGTAATGCTAGTCCCAGTCCTACAACTTACTGAAAGTAGGACTCCCAATAAGCCAGTGATAGCTGTTTATGTAAAACCAGCAGCAAACTGGAAAGATACTGCAAAGACATTTCATACTGATCTCTGTGTTACCTCAAATACCTTTCTTTAAAAGATTCTTGTGACTTTCTTTTCTTGGAGGACCTCTTTGTCTTTAAAAAAATTTTGGCTACTTAGTAGAAAGAACCCCCTCAGGCCTCCAAATTCTGTGAATATATCCAGTGAAATTCCATGTTTACCTGAGGCCATTGTTCTGTGGGTGGTTTTTTTGGCAGCTCAGGTGGTTCCTAAGCTCACTTTCCTCCCAGCCACTTGTTTCTACCCCAGGACCAACTCATTGTGCTGATACAACTGATACTGGGGCCACTGCATGAACTGGATCACAGATCTAATTGGGTTTAAAACGGTCCTGTTTGCAGAAGGCAGAGGAAGGGCTGGAAAGAAGAAGTTGGGTCTGCGGCAGAAATTTTTTAATTGGAAATACTAAAAATTTCTCAGGAAGTACCTGAAGAGCCATGGGCACCTTTCCATTTCCCATTTTCCTAGGGAAAATTCTGTCAATTTACCAAAATCGTGGAATGGCCCAGAGCCCATCTCATTCTTCAGCAGGCAGTGCTCCGGGCAGGCGTGCAGGCTGCCGGCGTGGCTCTGGCAGGAGCTGAACTTGGGAACTGAGCTGGGCTCACAGTACATGACCTCAGAATCCATTTCTGCCTGTCCTTCCTGCTCACCGTCGCCCTCGGAGTGGTTGTACAAGACCTCACCTCCCAGGGTGGCGGAGAAGGGCTCCAAGCCAGACTCTCAAAACCAGTGTCTGAGTGCAGGGTGATACAGAAAGAGAGAGGAAGCATGGGACAGGCGATGCTCTGCATCTCCCTCGGAAGGCAGCGTCTTCCTCCTGCTCATGACCGTTCCCAGGTTAGAAGGCACACTGCGGCGCCAGGGCTAACTGCATTCTGCACAGCCGTCTTGTGGGCACCCCTCCTTGTTTTCAGGTCTCTAACCAGCTTAGATGCATCTTCTAGACTGCAGGCTCTTTGCAGTTAAGTAGTTGCCAGCTAGCTTTGGTGAACTATATGCTGTTTATTTAAAAATAACCTTATATGTTTGATTATAATACACATACAACAAAATAGTAAACGTCCATGTTTACTGGGTGGTTACTTGTCTTCCATAATGGGCCTGCCACACAAGGGAGTCAGGTCTGTATGTACTGGGGACTAACTTCTGCTAGGTCAGGACTATCAAATGGTTCAGTTTACTTTTGTTCTTTTTAGGCCTCTTTAACAAGAGCAAAGCAGAAAGTGCTGTTCCTGGCTGATACCACACCCTTCCTCCAGGGCTGAGACTTCTGCAGACTTGTCACCTGCATTAGTGATTTGCATCAATTATTTCCCAATGAGTCCAGTTACCACAGGAAGCCCATCCGCTGAGCAAAGAATATAAAATTTGGTATAACGTGTAGGTAGTGTTGTTACAAAAAACATTTGCATAGTCCATGGTTCCAAAGCATCTCCTCTGCTTGCCCATGCAGAGCATTATGTTTATGGAGACTCTGTCCTCACATTGTAGTGGCTTAAATTGCTTCCTACCTGTCCTGTAGAGCTGCAGTTCTTGCTTGTTCCTAAAGCCAGCCCTTTCAAGTTCACATTCTGCTGTATCCGCAACAAGAAGTTTGTAAATGGTATTTTCTGGTTTTAGCATTTAAAAAAAAATACGTAGACAAATCACACCAGTTATAAGATGAGAGACCTAGACCTTTATAAAATTTCCTCTTGTCTCACAGTTTCATCAGCCTCTCTCTCAGCATTATAAGCTGTAGTAAGGTAATGATTTTTTTTATCATTTTTATTAGGTTTTGAGTTCCCAAAGTGCGTTATTCAGACACATAAGATACATTAAAGGGGCATAGGAAACCTTCAGTCTCACTTTTAAGTGACTGATTTTGCTTTAGAGTTAGTTTTTGTCATACACATAATATATATAATGTTGGTGGCATTTCTGTAGGGATTGCTGCACTTTCTAGTATGTCTGAAAATTGATGTAACTGTGCAATTATATCTAAAATCAAACTGGAGGTAAATATAAGAAGCTTCATTAATGTATTTTCTTGTGAGTGCAAGTGTCAAAGTCTAACTCATGCTGTCAACATAGTGTGGTCTGTTGGTAAAGAACAAGAAAAAGCTGTTGAAATTGTAACATGATTTTTGGAAGATACTCTTATCTATTAGAGAATTACACTTAAATGATTAGACTTAGATGAATTTGTATCTGGTTGTGTAAGAGGGAATGAAAGAAGTAGTGCTATGCTTTTGTTATTGGCACTTACTTAGTGTTTACCTCTGATTTTTGACTCTGCCTTAACTATTATTTAAAACTGCCACACCCTATCAGATTATTGATAACATTCTGTAGTCTTGCTGGCCTCCTTTCCTCTAAAGGGAAAACGAGACAGAGACAAATTCTCAGTGCTTTGTTACACGATCTTAGATTGAAAGCCATCACAAACAGTGTACAACCAATATCCTTTTTCTCCCTTTTTCCAGATGTTACCATGTCCAGGAGTAGCCTCCACATGTAGGGATTAAAACCAAGTGTGCTTGCTGTCCTAAGCCAGAGCTTCTCCAAAAAGACTAGTATGCAACAGCGTTAAACTGAGCAGTGCTTTAGAGAAGCATTTCATTGGAAGCTAAAAGCCTGCCTTTCTTATTTGAGAGTATGTACGCCTGTGTCTAACATCGCTATCTGGGGTTTCCTGCCATTATAATATTTTTAGCTAAATTTAATGTGTACTTGAAGAGTACATCACTCAACAGTCACAGAAATACCCAAGAAAGAGAATTTGGCTCCCAATTTCAAACTTCTAATTCTAATAAAAGAATTAGTAACAGAATTAAACTTTTCCCACATCAGTAATTCCCATCCTGCCGCTGTGGAAAGTCATAGAAAATATTTTTCTTGTTAAACCACGCACAAGATTTTCTTTGCTGTGCCTGATAGGTCTTTTTTTATTTGGTTTTTACCAAAGGCCCCTTAACATATGCCCTTGATTTTGCCGAGAGAAGTAGATATTCAGTGTTTCTGAAAGTTAGGCCCTAAAGGAACTTGGTTTAAGTAACTAATATGACCTAGTGTTATTAAACGTAATTCAATCAGTAAAGAAATGTGAAATGCAGCGAGAAAAGATGGGAGTTCTAGAAAGCTTATTTCTGTCACATGGAGGAGCTGGTTTTGCAACAAGGAATGCTAATATCTGCACATCATATACTAAGTTTCAGTTAAAAGCTAAAAAATGCATTAAAAGCACTGATACAGATCTCCTAACGGGTTGAAAAATGTGACTTTGTGAGGTTGCATGATTTGTAACACCACTTAACCTTTTTGACAAACATATGTATTTCTTTTTCTAACATTGATGTAGAAGAATCAAGGTTGTCCCCAGTTCTGCTGTAGGGGTGTTGTTCAAACCTAAATATCCACAGTCAGTGACACCTTTAAAGAAACTCGATGTGTTTTCACGTCCATGAATGTTTATGTTATTGTTTGTTACAGAAGCCCGTATGTAGTTAGTACATGTCTTACCTGCACTGTACCTGTGGGCTTCAAAAGCAAAAAACAGTGTTTGTGAAGGTGGAGGGACAACTTCAGACATCCTGTGGGTGTGCCACGCAGGCTAAGCTCTACTTTTAGGAATTGACGTCAGTGGTACAGGGAGGCCGCACCCTCCTGCCAGCACTAAACAGGAAATTCTTAATTACTCTCTAAAGGAGTGGCTGGAACAATGAAGATTGAGTTCTGCTTTGAAACCCTAAAGATACAATTTCTTTAATAATATGGAATAGCTGTTTCCAATTACAAACAAAGTAGTTACATTTTGAAAGAAGAAGGAAAGTAGTGAACAAATGCAAGAAAAGTTCACCATGAACTCAGGGTTTGAGAAATGTGGATTTGATTGGAAAACAGGAATTTGAAGGGAGTTTTTCCTTTGTAAGTTTAAAAAAAGCTAGGGAGTAGTAAAAATGGCTACATCATGCCACAAAGTGAGTAAACATTTAAAAATACTACTGCTAGAATACACGAAATTTGCTAAACCCTCTTGAATTTTTCGACATACATGTAATGTTGTTCTTTCTGCCAAGAGACAGAGTGGTAGTGAATAAAGGGCTCTGTCATGAATCATACTAACTGAGGTTTGCTGTGCTAAATGTTTCTCATTTTTAACATTCAATTTGACTTTGCAGGAATCACCCTTCGGTTATAGTTCAGCCAGGAAAGAGACCTTTACCTGTGGAATCTCCGGACACGCAAAGAAAACGCAGAATACATCGATGTGATTATGAAGGCTGCAACAAAGTCTACACTAAAAGCTCCCATCTGAAAGCTCACAGAAGAACCCATACAGGTTTGAGCATTGCTATGCTTTTCTTTCATCAAGTCTATGGTAAAATAGGAGATTAAGCTTTTAGTCTTTGCTAATGGCCAGATGACCACAGGTACAAGTAACAAAATGGCAGAAGTTAGCTCTGGCATTGTTCTGAATATAATTATAGGCTGAGCAAGAGACATAAGATGTAGCAGGAAAAACCCATAACAAGAGACTGTAAGCCAAAGCAGGATCACTGTGTTTGCTGGTATGTTTCACATTCACTGGCTCTTCGCTCATTTTCTGTCCAGTTGCTTGCAGATTACTCATTCTGCACACCCTGTAAACACCAAATCAGTTAAACTTGCACTACCTCACCTCTTACATCACTGTTAAATTTGACTGAGACTTCCATGGGAGTAGCCCATTTGCAAAAGTCTGGACTGCGTGCCAAATGCAAACCCATCTGCTTCATGTGGACATGCTAACCACTGGACCAATAGTGTTCTTTTCTGAGTGAGTGTTCCAGTAAACATATCCCGGTCTCTGTTTTCCAGAAATGTTCATCTTGGCATGCTGAATGAATAGATGTGCATCCAAGATTTTTGCAAAGATACGGAACACTTTTAGGTAAAATGGAGTCCAGTTCATGTCAGTCTTACATCTCTACACAAGCCAGCCCTTCGTCTGTTGGGCAGCACAACAGTGTTAGGGAGAAGCATGATCACATCTGAGAAAGTAATGCTTGAGAGAGATTTTAAGTTGAGCTACTTGTGACAGTGGTGCCAGTTATTTATACTTCAGTAACTTTAAGAGGTCACCACAAGATTTCTACCTGCTGTGCTGAATGGTAACACCAGTCCTTTCCCCCAGCTCATCTAGAATATGAGGTCCTGGTTTTGAAAATACTTGAACAAATGGTTACACCTTCACACTTCTGGGCTCAATGAGACAAAACAAGTGCTAATATGGCAGAGGGAGGAACAGGGAGACAATAAAAAAATAAGTTGTGGCAGGAAACAATTTTTTCATCTGTTAACTTCGACTGCACAGTTTGTAGTGCAGAGTGCTCTGCAGCCCAGTGCTGTTTGGAGGCTTTTTGAGTGGGCATTCAAGTACTTGCTGAAATTTGACAAGATGAGGATAAATCTGTCAAATATTTAACTGATGTGCTCGTGTCTTAAATCCCCACTTCTGTGTTTCTTTTTCCAGGTGAAAAACCGTACAAATGCACTTGGGAGGGATGCACGTGGAAGTTTGCTCGTTCTGATGAACTAACGCGGCATTTCCGCAAGCACACAGGAATCAAACCTTTTCAGTGCCCAGACTGTGACCGTAGCTTTTCACGTTCGGACCATCTTGCTCTTCACAGAAAACGCCACATGCTAGTCTGAATGTCTCCTGTCCTCGACTCCTGTCTCACCTTTTTTTCTTTTTTTTTTTTTTTTTTCCACACATGCATTTTAATTTGGATTCAGCTGGTCTGAATCGCTGAGTTTCTACCATTAAAAGCTTACATATGGTCAGTAACAGATGTTATCTAACCCTTCTATGTCCTTGCCACGGGTCAGACCTAAAGAATGTGAACACTTTTTATTTTTTTCTCCAGGGGATGCTAAGCAAACCCTTTCTGCAGACAGTATCTTTAATGTATTCCATTGTGAATAAGGGAATTTGTAAACTAACAGCTTTTGTTGGTTTCTTCATATAATCAACCCAGCATATACTGATAAAGTAGTAAATGTTATTGAATATCCAAAATGCTAGTCCTTGCCAGAGACTTTTATTTATGTGCCCTGTAAGGGATACACTCTCTTTTTATGCTCAACAATGCAATCAATGGACTCTCCCAACTGTGTTGATTTCTGCAGTATGGTTAATACGACAGTTTTAGAAGGGCACCTGATTCAGAAATCCCGTCTGCCCGAACAGTGGATAACACTGTAGAAATAAATCTAAGCAATATAATTACTTTACAGAAAGATTGAGTCATAGTATCATTTACCCCAGTCAAGAAGAAAAATTGGCAAGAATTTGCCTATGCGTAATATTGTGCATCTAAACCAATGTCATCTCTCCTCTGTATTATAGTGTAGTATATATCCTTGTTTTTATTACATAATGCCCTGGTGGATTTGTTAAATGAAGACCTTGCGTGACACTCGATGTCTGGTTTCTGTGCAAGCGTATGGATGGAACACACACGGTACTCTCCTATAACATGGCATTAAATGATATTCATAGAAACCTACCACACCTCATTTCAGGGATATAGAGTACCCCTCTACAATCACTCCCCTACGTTTCCTCTACTCTAAATAATTTTTCGTTTTGCTGTACCTCAGAAAATAGCAATCGTCATGTTAAAAATGCTTCAAGCTGTGTTGTTGCAAGTGCCTGCAACTTTAGTACACTACAGTATTTAAAATTATTAATCCACAATATTTTTATGAGAAGATAGCATCAGGCATGAAGCACTTCTGATGACAAATTGAGTCATGTATCTATTTTGGATAAAAATGTATACCAAATCATCCATTTGATAACTCTGATTTGTGGCTCCAGTAGTCTCTCAACGGTAGGTAGACAAAGCTTTCCTGTGGATGTAGCTTTTCTGTCTATTGCATTAAAATACCACATTAGCAAGTCTTAACTGCCACGTCAGTTAGCAAACACAACTCAATAGATAAAATAAACTGAATTCAAGCAACCTGCAGTTGACTCCAGAGATGTTCCTGTCTCTGGAAGCCTACTGAAAGGCACGTTTCTGTCTTTATTAGGTGGCAGACTTTGTGGCACTGCGAGGAAGCGGGTTGTATCTCTGTAGGCTCTCTCACACCAGTGCATTTTTCTTGTTTCCCCTACGTGAGTTAATTGCCATTCCCTGCAATTTAAACATACTGAAGTCAGGTTTTCATTTCTCTTGGAAAAACCCACTGGAAAATGGGGGAGCGAGGGGAGGAGGAGTTTCGTAAAACTCTCTGGGAGGAGGCGGTGGAGTGTCCTGTCTGCAGGTGGGTGTACATGAGCTTGTGGAGCAGGTAGGCTGTGCTTCTACATCCTGTGGAGTCCAATGGCGAAGTGAAATCATCTTGCAAATGCAAGACTTTTGAGTGCAAAGAGCCTTCCCTGGCTGGCAAGAGTTTTGGCAGCTGTTCTGCTGACATCCACATACCCCTAGAATTAGAGAAGGAGAGGATCCATACTTCTTGGAGAAAAATGCTCCTACAGCAGTCGGCACGAAATAGAAAGTATTGTTCCAGTTGTTTAACAAATCTTATGTGTGGGAATATGGAACCGGCAATTTTATTTAAGGAACAGAGTCCTGAACGTGAGTGCTCTACAAAGGGGAGAACGGGAATTTGCAAAGCAGGGCTGAGAACATCGCTGCAAAGCTTCTCTAAGATCCGTATAGTCTGTTACAGCACTGTACATCCTCACCACTTCGCTGGGACGGAGGGAAGTTAACACCAGATCCATCTTCTTGTAACTGGCCCTCATCTGCTTATCTATGGAGCTCAAAAAGCTGGGAGATGAATCGGTCTTCTGTTGGTAGGCCAGGTTGTTACTAGCATTGAGGAACTTGCAGGGAAGAGAGTTATACTACTGAGCAGCTGTTCTAGACGGGGAATTTTTGTCGCATGTTTTTACTGTCAGTGGTAGCAGAACTGTCCGCCTTCATTAGGCTCTAGGTTTTAGTGGCAGTTAAACGCAGACACGTCACTGAGAGGCTGTGTGGAGCCTCTGTAGCATCAGTCACAAGTCTACGGCCATTGAGTATCCTGGGATGAAAACAATTCTCTGTTAAAATCTAGGGAAAAAAGCAGATGAGATCCTATAAAAATAAGCAGCTTAATGGCAACTGGTCCTACTTTTAGCTTAACAAGTGCAAATGGATAAAATTTGGGATGTTTAAGGAACATTTCTTTCTAATGCTCTGTTTCTCTTTTAAGCCTTTCACAAAATGTTTTCTTTAATGTTGGGGTTTTTTTTTAATTAGAAATCTAAAATCAAGTACCCTAAATGCAGAACTTCTTTGTAACTAAGAGTTACTTTGGAGAATTCAATCTAGGTTATTTGCCGTGTTCATTCATTAGCCTTTGTACCTTTTTCCTGAAAATATTTATGCTAATGGTGGGGACCAGTACAGTGGAGATTCAATAGAACTTTAAAATATCTCTATCCATGTGCCTTGTGATTTAGGACAATAGAAATTTAAATATTAAATATAAATATTTGAGATTATTTCATGTAAATGCCTTGCTTATGGGATTTTTCACTTGTGTCCGTGTTGTCTTTTTGTGAGATGTCAAAAAAGTCACAAACAAATACACTTTGATCTTTTAGCAGAAAATGTGAATTTACATCTTAACTGGCTCATTGATTCATTTTAGCAAACTTTGATTTGAGGAGTATCTTGTAATTTTTAAATAGACACAACTAAATACTTCTTAAAGCCAGTCCTTCCAACTTTGCCCTAAGGAGAAGCCAGTTTAGATATAAAGGTAGAAAACCCTAATCCTGCAGAACATGGGTATTTTAAAAACCCACCTTTTTCCCTAGCAGTATTGCACTGTGCAGTGTGCAACAGCTAATACTGTTTTACTAAAATGTGCCTGTTTAAGCCATTTGGTTATAATAAATTACTGTTTTCTGTGACAATCGCAAAAAGCTAAGCAGGTATTAGTGTGTGGTTTTGTTTAAATGTACGCCACCATTCTGCAGTGATATTTCTAATGCCACATCTTGTCCAAATACGTTGTTGTCTCTGTCAAGGTTAGCAACATGTAGATGAGTACAAATCCTTTCCATAAAAAATTACAAAGCATTTTACATATCTTAAGAGGGCTACACCAGTTTTCATTATATTTTACAGATATTAGCACTTTTTTAAAATGTACTTTAAATATTAGAGGGTCAAAATAATCTTTCTGCTTAGCATCTCTCACCTGCAAATATAGCAGAGATGTTATATTTACTACTTGTATAAACTATGCAGAAATTTTTTAATAAAATGTAATATATTTTATAAGCTAATAAGACCGAATGGGTAATTAAAGGTTTCTAGCGTGCGTTACTATAACTTGCAAATACAGAGACATTTTGGTAATCTTTTCCTACTAAAGATGTGAATGTTTAATGTACTTTCACTGTTTCTACTTTGGTAGTCCAATGAGAATTCAGTAATGACATTTTGTCATGTCAAACTGTGAACAGAAATTTGTACTGTACAGTCCTCGTACTATATTTAGTATACAATGCATATGTATTATACGTGTTAATAAACCCCTCCGAATACGTTTGTGGTCATGTCATGGTATGCTGTCCGACGAGGAGCCGTGACACAGGTGTGAGGGTCAGGGGTCTGCCCGGGGATCCACAGGGTTTCGGACGGCCCTCCTGCAGCGCCTGTGTACCCCTCCAGTGCGTACCTGCCCCATGCATGACCGAGGGCAGGAGCTCAAGGCATTGCACCTCTTCAAGCTCCTGAGGAGCTGTGCCCAGTAGCGCACTTAGTGGCAAACTCACAAAAATAGTTTACTGGCTTCTAATTAGGGTGTTCTAATTAGTCCATTGGTGGGTCTGGAGCACCAAGTTTACACACACGCACACACACACGGAGTGAAGAGTAGTTTTCATTTCTTCACAGCGTTTCAGGTGCCTAAAAAGAGTGAACCCAGTTGAATGGACTATGCATCTCTTAACCCTTTCCGTTCCTGCTGAGGTAATTGCATCGGGATGTTGGTGTACTGCTGCCTGGGACCCAGCAGGTCAGCCTGGTGAGCACCAACGCTACGCCGTGGTGATGTACGGAAGGGGAATCAGGTACAACGGAAATGAGGCATGAAAATAAAAACCTGCAAACATCAAAACAAGTGTGAGAAAAATTACCTGGTTTGTGTATCTTGGTGTGCCACTTGAAAATAAGGATTGTTCATTGTTCAGCACGAGTCACTGCTCACATCATGCTGAGGATTTATAAGGTTCATTTTCAGCGAACTGGTCAGTACCTGCACCCCATAGCCCAGGCGACAGCAGGAACTGATGGCGCAGGGGACAGAGTCACAGCCACTGACCTGGCGTGGGCGCTGCCACAACGAAAGACTTATCCTGATCTGTCTTCTCCAGCCCGCACACGCCTGCGAGAGGCTCCTGCGTTTGCTGGGCTGATGTGATTATTTATTTCCGTTTTCCTAAGAGGCAAAATGCATGGTATGTGTTCTAGCATGAGCGATCATTTTCAGGAAAAAGTCCATGATCATTTGATCGGCCGCTGGGTGTCACCCTCAGCCCGAGAAAATGGCAACATTTAAATTTACGAGATTGTAATTTAAGAAAATATTTCTTTTCTTACAGCTAAGAAATGAAGCTGTTCCCTCTGTCTTCCCTTCTGTCACTGAGTTATACCAGTCATGCACAGAAATCTGCTCCAGGATTCATGACTGATCTTTGTGTCTTTACTGCAATTTTTAGCCATAAAAACACTTCTTACATATCCTCTACGATTAAAACTCTAGTCGGGCTGAACGCTAACAAAGTCGATACGCAATGTTGCTTTCATGTGTGCTACCAGGCCTGCGAGCTCAGAGAGAGCAGCACCTGACATCATTTTCATAAATATGGACATATAGCATGACAGTATGTTGAGAGTTCAATGAGATACTCATGTCCTATAAGTCCTGAAAACTTCTCCTCAAGAAACATTTCTATGAATGCATTTTTTTAAAAAAAACCTTCAATAGCGCATTGCCTCACAAAAACCTGTGAAGAAAAGAAGTTGCTACACTAGGCCAAATCGAAAAATAATCAATACTTTATGTACCCTGTGAACAGAAACAGAGTTTCAGGGAAGAAGAAAATGGAAGTTCCAAGAGAGAAGTGATGTGAAACACTGTTAAATGGTAACTTAAAAAAAAAAAAAAACCCAAACAGAAAACTAAAACACATCTGCTTTATCGGAGGGACTTAGTATTTTAAGTGGCTATAGAGTCAAGTAATGTATCTAAAGAAATTAAATATTTGGCATCTGCATGAAAGATTTGTGAGGTAGGAAGGACAGAGTATAAAGGGGCGTTTCAGGGTTACTATCCAAACCCACTATACTCGGCAGACTTCAGAAACCAAATTATTCCTTTCACACCTACCTACGACTTAGGTTTCCGAACAGTGTTAAAGGTGAGGGACTCTTCCACAGCCCAGACCCTGTACATTATTGAAGACATAAACCCCAATTTGCTGATGCATTACATTTACCATTTACAAAGACCGGAAAGCTGGAATTGAGAAATTTTACTTCCTCTTTTCTCGTCTAGTAAACACGACAGAATACGTGCCTGTTAAAATGTTACCACGAAGTGTGAATGCTACTCATGTCCTTAGACTGTAACGCTTGGGAGGGAGAGAAGTCTTTCAGGAAAGAGGGGCACAGGTTTTCTGGTAGTGTTCTCCGCTGTAAAGCGCAGAGGAACCCTGGAGAAGTAAAGGCTGCAAAACTCCTAACGAGCTTAATGTGCACTGGTCTCTGTGACTGAACAGTTCCTTTAGAACCTGAGAGCTGTATAGCACACAAGCCTTAAATTCTAGACAGATGTAACTCCAGCTGTAGCTGAAGCTTAGCCAGGAAACTGCCTAAGAGCAGACAGCGATGTTCCAGAGGAAGTGAAAAACTTGCACCCAGAGGGATGCTGTACAGTTGGGAAAAACCCGTTAAGAAGAAAACGGCACAGCTCCAGCGGAGCGTTCAGGCTGCAGCCCCAGGTTTAACATCGCTGCTTCTGCGGACAGTGCGTCACCACCTGCCGTAACTGGCTGGCTGGCACGTGGGTCTGCAATGACTTTGGGCAGCATCCCGCGGTGCTGCACGCCCGCGGCCACCGTGCTGGGTTGCCATGAAGCACAAGTGACTCTCAGGGTAGGGTAAAGCCTTCCCGACTCGAACTCCTGCAGAGCACTAAGCTTCTCTGTGTCTTTGGACATCTCCCCTCATCATAAACAACCTGCTTTTCAAGCATGCTGCATCCACCAGCTCCTACTGAAGTACTGAGAGTTTAGCAGCCCTTTTTAAGGTACATGTCATGGTTTAGGCCGTCTGGCAACTAAAGACCACGCAGCTGCTCGCTCCCCCTCCCCCACCCCCAGGGGATGTGGTTAAGAACAATTTAATACTAACAATAATAATATATGAACACACACATACACAATGATAATAACATTTACAAATAAGTGATGCACAGTGTAATTGCTCACCACCTGGTGACAAAGAACCGTCCCGTCCCCAACTAGCGATCCCAAAACAGATAAGTTCGGATACCACAATCCCGGATGAGCAAGAGGCCCGAAAAAAAAAAAAGAGAGAGTGAGAGAGCACTCTGAGAGACCGAAAGTGAGAGCCCCAGAAGAGCAAAGGCCCTTCTTTCCAACTGACCCTCATCTTTATACTAGGCATGATGCTCCATGATATGGAATAATACTCCATTGGCCAATTTGGCCCTCAACCTTAAGTCTAAGTTCAAATCATAAGGGCAGCTGTGGGCCCTTTGTCCCGGCCATGCTCCCCGCTATCCTGTTGTGCTCCTGCACACTGGCAAGAACACGGCAGCTGGAAAGTCCTTGAGACCTCAGTGCCAACTAAAAACATCAGCGCGCTGTCAGCATTCTTCTCATAACAAGTCCCAGAGTGAAACCAAAACACAGAGCTCTTCTAGCTGCTAAAAAGAACTAACTGTCCCAGCTGAAACCAGGACGGTAGACAAAGCGAGCTTCTTCCTGGCTTTGGGTAGGGGAAGATCTCAGTTAACGTGTTACCAGGTAAGTCAGCAGCCAACTTCCCTTCACCTGAAACTAAGACTTAATAGAGATTTTCAGCCCTTCTTTCCAAAGACCTGCGCTTAGAGCCAAGCACCAGCATCCTACTGCAGCACTCAGCCACCTGAGCTGCCAGGTGGGTGTGCAGCGGCGTCTCAGCACCTCTGGAAAATGCAAAGCTCTCCCATAGCTTCCCATCCACTACTTCATCTGGCTCCCACCACACAGGCCTGGCAGGCGTACGGTCAGCCACCTCGGGGAGAGTCAGGGATCACTTCCTCTTACTGGCTTGCTCACCTCGTGTGCCGCTTGTGGTTGCGATCAGAGGGCTTTGCATTTCCGTTAAGCAGCAAGTATAGTGGAAACGACACCAGGATGTTTAATAACAGATAAAAAATGAGAGGTTTATTAGATCATCAAATTAAATCCAAGCACGGCAAATGATTAGAAGTCTGCTATGAACAAATACCATTGGTTTAATCAGTTTGATTTTAGCAGATAAGTTATTTCCCAATGAGTTTTTTCACCTGCATGATGACCCTCAGCACCTGCTAATAAAAGGGCAAGGTAACAGAGTTCAGTGAAAGTCTGGAGATAAAAGGGGATTTACAAGTTCTGTTTCCTACTGTTCATTTGCAGCATTGCCATTTTCTATACATATGAGGGGTTTCCCGTTATGACCACATAAAACGTATTCTAAATACCTATCAAATTACATTATAATGTAGGTTACTTATTAGCTGCTGCAGAGAGATAGCAATATAATATATTTTATAATTTAACAGAGGAATTACAGAGGCACAACTGAGGGAAATTTTTGTAACGAAACAGTAATAGATTGAGGCATCTTGTTTTGCTTTGCCCTCTTACAGTTAAAAGAGTTCATAATAAGAAAAATATTTTATTGAAATATACGTTTTAGAAAACAGGAAAAACAAGCAACCCAATATAGCTTGATATGATCATAGCAGAAAGCAGTAATATTGTAATAGTATAAAAATTTCATAAGTTCAGATATTAACTATTATTTTGAAGATAACAAATAGTGAATCCTATGAAATCATGACTTGGTACGTAAATCTAGGCAAGTGGGAATGTTCAGTACAGCCAAGGAAGAAGAATACTCAACAGGGATTAATGGCTTCAACTTTCAACTCTTACCCAGATAAGTCTCTGTCTGTGATGAAGGGAAAGACTTCCAGGAAGGTAAAACAGACTCCTAACAAGGTCCAGGGAGGTCTGAAGGTGTAGGGATACTGTACCCTTGACATCTACTATACCAACATACAAGAAAGCATTTAAACAAGAGTTTTCTTCTTTGTATTATTTAATGAAAGCCAAGGAAGCAGATCCCTTCCACCTTAATCACACAACATCCATGTCAGAACAAAGATCAAATGCATGCCTTGATAGTCTTGATGACATTGAACCAACCACTGCTTGTGTGGCTAGAATCAATAGGAAAAGCCCAACATAAAGGCAACACAAGTCTACAAAAATCAGTGTAATCACTATGAAAATTTCTCTCTCCTTCCCTTTGTTGATGATGGGCAAATACAGAAGATTCTGACTACTTTCATGACTAGAATAAGCAACAGCGATTTCTGTGTGTATCATGATTACATTTTGCTAAAAAAAAGGAATACTGTAAAAAAAAAAAAATTTGATTAACAATTTAATGCAAGACACTCAATTCAGTTATCCACATACAGACTTAAATTACTAGTAGACGTAACATCACTCTGATCCTCACTTTCTTCAAAGGATACTGGGAGGTTAATGCTAATAGCCGCCCTCAGGTTGGCCCAGAAAAGGGCATGCTTGCTCCTCTCCTTCGGCCACTCCAGGTAGGTTCGCTTTGCCATCAGAGCCTTCAGCTTGTGATACCTCGCAGGGATAATATACGAAGGGATTGGCTCCAGTAAAATGAGGATTAAGCTGTCGGAATTCTCACTGAATAATTTGTGATGGGCAAAGTACAGCTCATAGTGACACCACTCGCTCTGCACAAAGTTGGGAGACAACACAAAGATCGACTTGTAGCTCTTCTCAATGCAGTTAATTATGTTCTCCACAATGCTCTTGCCGGGAATGAAGTTCCTCTCGTGCTGGCACAGCTGGACACGGCCCTCCCCTTTCTCCAGGTTCGGGATCAGCTCGTTCTTCACCCACAACGAATCACGCTCGCTGTAGGAAATGAACGCATGAAACTGCAGAACGGCCTCCCGCTCTTCAGGATGGTTGTGCCAAGCTCTCCGCTTCGTCTGCGTCCACTGCCACGTCATCCGCGCGTACCACGGCACGTCCAGGTAGATGCACAGAAAGGCCACAACAGCCACCAGCACCAGCGTCAGCAGCAGAGCTGTCACAAGCAAGAGCGTCGTGTTGCAAGCCAGTTCAGTCAGGTGGAAGTCCTTCAGCAGCGTTCCTCGCAAGTCTTCCGGGTACTCGCACATGTACGCCTGCCGGCCAGCCAAACAGCTTCCCCCCGGACTGCCTCTCCAGGCGGATGAAGTTCTGCAGTTCACAGGAACACTTGAATGGGTTGTGCCCGGCTTGTAGCTCCCTGACCCTTGGGCAGCTCTGGAAGAAGTCGGCAGATGGCGTGAGGATCGAATTCATCTCTACGTTCAGGAACTCCAGGGACGTCAGGCCACTGCAGCCCGGCAGGTCAGCCAGCCTGTTCAATGCCAGGTTCAGCTCTCTCAAGGATTTCAGCTCAGCCATCCCCCTGGTGACACTGGTGATCTGATTGTTTTGTAGGTCGAGTTTTTTGATGTTGACTGGCAAGCACTCAAACACGGTGTCCGTCAACTGATTTGAGGACAGGTTCAACTCTGTCAGAGACTCAGCCCATTGGCACTGCACGTCAGCTCCATCGTGACGCAGCAAGTTGTTGCTCATGTCCAGATATTTCAGTGATTTCATACGGCTGGTCATGAAGCTTACCTTGGAAAGGCTCTCAAATTTATTCCTCTGCAAAATAAGTAATTTCAGATCTGTCAGAGTGCCACAATTCTGGAACAATTTATCCGTTAGGGCATTGTGAGAAAAATTTAAATACTGAAATGAGCTTGTCCTATTGGGGCAAAGCATGTGTGGCATATACGCATCATATATTGTCAAACAGGTAATATTCATCTCTGAAAACTGTCTGTATAGAATCTCCTGGTTGAAATAATAAACCTTATTATGAACGTGCTCCAAAGTTAGCATTTTCATGGAGCCAGTCAAAGAGATTAATTGTTCCAGAGAGCTCAGTAAGGGTAATAATTCATCTTCAGTCAGCTCCACCAGTGGTCCCCGAAAAGTCAAATTTCTCACAGTCAAATGCTCCACAGGTGAATACCAAATAAGCAGGAAAATTTGCAAAATGATAGCCCATTGTAAGTCCACAGTGTCAAGCATCAGAGCTGTTGTCTTGATTTTCTTCAGAAGCATTAAAGCAGGAGAGGGGAAATCTTTGTAGCTCAAGGTATATCTTAAATTAACTATTTTTAAATTTTCTGAAGTGCTCATTCCATCATACAAGAGGGGAAAACTGAAGTTTTGGGTTGCTGCAAAAATAATGTGGAGGCTCCTTGTATTCAAAGCTGTCAGACTCTGAGGCTCATAGAGAAAAAAGTCTTCTAAGGTTAGGAAGACAGTGTGCAGCTGCAAATGTATGATATACCTGAAGTCTGACCTTCGTATCATCGTGGCACTTAATCCTAGGAATTCCAAACGAATCATGTTCCCAAATTCCTGACAGATGGGCAAGGCAGCAAACTTATTGAAAGAAAGATCTAAGTGTCTAAGATATGCAAGAGTTTGACAGTAAACTTTCAAAATGTTATTATGAGATAAATCTAAGTATTCTAAATCTTCATTAAAAATGAAGACACTAAAGTCAAGCTCCGTAATTAGATTGTGAGAAAGATTTAATACTTGAAGGTCAGAAAGAGAAATAAATTCTGAGATACTAAGTCCGGAGATCCTATTACGTGACAAATCTAACACATGAGTTTGGACTGGAATGTTTTTTGGAACATTAGTTAGCAAACTGCTTGAATAATTTGCAATAAATTCATTTTCCACAGTTGGCTGGATACTATTACATAGCATGAATGTAAAGACACAAGCAAAGACATAGATATTTGCAAGGGCTCTCATTATGCTTTCCAGGTTTATCATGTGTTTTTACAAAGCATATATTTGTTTTCTGTTCAATATGTCTCAGTGATGAGTCCAGCCCTGTGAAAAGAAAACACATAAAGAAAACACATGGAATTTGCTGAAATTGTTGAATTCTATTCCTTTATAATGGGAGAGTTACAAACAGCGGTATGTTAAAAAAACCCACAGAGATATTAAGATACACAAATTCCTCAACAATCTTGCAAGATACAAAACCAGTACAAACAGACATCAATGCATTTAGGAGTAAAGGAGAACACAACGACCCTCCCATCTGCTCTTTCGGTACTCCCCATGTCCACATACATTTGGGGACAGAACTCCAAAAGCCCCACGGATCCTCACCGGAACCAGTGTGAAAGCGATCTCTTCACTCAGAAGAGCCAAAGGATATCTCTCTTCACATCGCAAAGACCCAGGACACAGCCATGCACTCCCTCAGGCTCAGATGATCAGAGAAGCTGATCAGCTTTGTTTTTGCTATAGCACAAAGACATAGGGGTCCATTTTTCCAGTACGGCAATAATCTTGAGGAGGAATTATTCTGTCTCATGAATATTGTAATGCCAGTCCGCCCAAAAGCATCCTAACAGGAAAGCCACAGCATAACTGGACACTACATATGAAGCCGTGGTACCCAAAATCTGAAAGAAAACACTTGACACTTCCAAAGAGTCCAGGATTTCATAGGTGCCTTAGTAAACTTCCTACATATTCCAAATTATCCCACAGTTGCAACTTGACAAAGAACCTCTCTAGAAACCATAAGGGACAATGAGTCTAGTTCTAAGGATGAAAAAGCCCAGAGAGGGAAAGATTTTGTGGATACGGAAAATGGCCCAGTAGAATTAATATATGGTCATGTCTCTCACAGCCTACATGGATTTGGAGAGGCATCAGTCCTATCATGAAAAAGCATGACCTGGGTGGTACTCTCCTGTCATCAAGCATTTAACACAACACACAGACAATCTGAAGTATGAGCAAGTCATAAACTGTTTCAAGAGACAAACAGCCCCCATTTTTTTCCTGTGCTGATTTTGTCAAAAAAAACCCCACAAAACACACCAGAGTGTTAAAATTCTGTCCCTGTGTAATCTCTTGTTAAATAAAAAAAACCCAAAAGCCTATTTTTTCAGTTCTAGGTTATAATGTGTGTGAGTCTCCAATAATTTGATTGACTGATATCAAAACTCATTGCTTCCCCTCCAAGCTTCCTACTGAGCTTAATCAAGTTTTCTTTCAAATAAGTAAAGTAAAACTATGTATAATTAACATCACCAAAAGCAATAAAAGAACAATCAGTAAAGTGTAAATTTGTACCTCAATAGAATCCAGTTGAGAGGTCAAATTCTGTGTTCAGAAAGTTGTCCTAGGGTTTCCAAGTACAGAATAGAAATGAACCTGGGATGGTTGGTCAAAGCACAGTATCACTCACAAGAAGAACCAAGACAAGGAAATCTGACCCAGCTTCCTTCAAAGAACAACTGACCCCATTCTTCAGAGTCTGAAATGGTAAAGAACCTCTTGAATCAAATAAAATTCCACCTGGAACTGACTGGAGGAACTTTCCCCTAGGCAAAGGAGACATCAGGAACAAGGTAAGAAATGTTCTGAAGGGAGTAAAAAACATTGCCAGATGAGTTTTAATTTACTGTTCATGCTATGGTATACGTTGCAAGAAGGGACGATCCACACTGTATAGCACTGAAGAGTGCCACTGTCAAAGAATAAAGCAGGTATGTGTTGCAAAGCAATATTAAGGATCAACGGTTACTCCTCCAACACTACTTTATGATGGCATTAAATTAGAGTTGGCTGAGAAAGAAAATTGCCATACCAAACTTTTTTTCTCCTTTCTTCTTCGTTGAATCAACATACAGATGAGTATTTTCACTGAAATTTCAAAATGCAAAAATATCTTCCAGCAGTGACAAAACACCAACACCTGAGATTTGATGGAGTCCAAAATACATATAACAAAAAGAAAAAAAAAAGTAAAAAATGGAGCAAATATAACCCACCTTTTGTGCGTGGAATTATTCTCTGATCGAAGAACCAGCAAGAGCGCTCTGCATACTCAGTTAACATCCTCAAAACAGAATTCCAAACATATGTAATCTTCAAGCTGGGGAATCTCACATGAGATGCTAATTCCTTAATAATTACTACCACAGGAAGTAGAAAGAACAGGGGTTTCTTATACAGGCTGTATAATTCTAAGAATTAATCAAATCTCCCTATGATGCGGGTATTAAGAGCACAATGAAAGTCAACTTTTAGGAGTCCAGACTTGAAATACATTTACATCTGGAATACTTACATAACCGTATGGCTTAGGAGGAAATAAACCTATCTGCAGTACAGAATATTCACCAAGGCAAGATTTAAATAATTCTGCATTTCTGATTTCATGTCTGCTTCTGACGGTTACGCAGATGTTCTAGAAATTTGTCAACTGCATTTCCTCTTTTGCACACAGAGAAAAAAGGAAGCAGAACTCTCACCGCCAACTTCTCCTCATAGCAAAATCTCCTGCAGAGCTCTACTCCACTGAGTTATTTTCTTCAGCAAGCAGACTAATTAATGTAGCACACTGACAGATGGCAAAAGCTGAGATCTCAAAAGCTAGTAACAGGGGCAAACTGGCACAGCTCAAAACCTTGACAGGTCAGTCATCTTTACACTAGAGATGCCCTGGATGGTTATCAGGGATGCCCCACGTTGTAGCTTTCCTAAGAAAGTTATAAAAAATGAACTACAGAGAACACTCTCTATGACATGAAAGCTGTAAAGAAGCCATGAAGAACACAGCAATACAGGCCAACCTGTGGATGAAGGAATCCCATAAAGTAACCATTCAATTAACATCTTGAACAGAGACATGAGCCGAGCAAGCAAATCAACAGATGAGAGAGTGAGTGCATTGCAAAGGCAGATGTAAATAACCAAAATCAAAAGTTCACTCCCGTAAGGCTCTGAATTCATACAACATGCTTCAGTAAGATTCATTAGCAAGGAAGAAAGAAGCAGAGATGAACAAATAAATGAAAATTTATTTAATCTTAATTAATTAAGACTAAATTCATGAAGTATGCAACGAATTCTTCAGGTATGAACAAACTAGGGGGAGAGGGGGCACCTTGGCATATTCTGGAGTCAGTCTAGAGCTTACTCCACCCCATAAAACAGCACCTCAGAGGACAGCTGAAGGCAAGAAGAAATTCAGCTAAAGAAAGCTGAGAAGTATGAAAATTTATTCTAGATAGTGGTGCCAGCTATATTTTAAGCTTGCATTAGATTAATTTTAAAAATTTTCTGTTGCAATTACCTTTTTAATTTTGTAAAGAAAAAATTAATCCTTCGCTTTGCTGAAAGAAAATGTCTGGTTTTCATTTTGACATTGGCAAGTAAGGTAGTCTGAACTGAAACTGAACTGAAACCATTCTGCTTTCCTCAGTGCAGTAAGTATGAATACAGTACAGAAAATTCTGAGACATCTGTGACCCAAGACAAGATGAGGGGTCATGAATGTTTCTCAACAAGCAGCAAGAGTCTGCTTGTCAGCTGATACTGTCTTGCCTTCAAGTTAAAGGAGAGGTTCCCATCGCTGGGCATTAATCCATGAGAATTAATAGAATAAGGCACTTGGTGACAGAACAATAATATCACAATCAAATTGAGAATGAAATTACGCAAATCCGTGGGAGTTCTACATCCAATATAATTTGTGAAAAAGCTTTGTTGCATGGACAAAATCAAATATACCATCAGCTTTTGTCAGAACTGACTCCAGTGCACACAGAGCTGTAAAAAGCAGAAGTATCTACACCTTTAGTTGATATGTTTCATTTCCTTACAACTCTTCTTTATGAGACTTCAAAATACATTCAAATAAGTAATTTTCCATAAACAAAAATTTGCAACTAGTTAAAATAAAACCGATATTCTTGAATACCTCTGTTAAATCACTAGGAACATTGCATAATGTTATTTTTACTAACCAATAATTGGGTCTGGTTTCAGTTTACTGATTAAGTCATTTTGCATGATATGCAAAAACTAAAAAGCAGTGTATTTCTGTTCATGCATCCTGAAACGCACCAGCTAAATACCACCCTTCCCACAGTCAGCATGCGTGTACACCCATGCAGATACCTTGTTCCACTTGCAAAGTTCGTATCGCTGGGGATTTTTGTAGCTGATTCTATCAATAAGCACCTATCTTCACAAACAGCCTTTCCTCAAGGTACATTTCACACTTCTGCCTGCATGTTGTGACTATTTACCCAGGGAGGAACCGCAGCTACACTTGGCTGGGTACCAGAAGCTGTTCAGGACCAGCACTATGCCCAAAGGTGTGAAGAATCTCTCCAACTGGAACTGTAAAAGAGAACTCACATGAGCGAAACACTAAGTTAAAACATAGCCGGAGCAGATGGACTCATCCAAGCACTAAAGAAAAGTTAAGACAATTATTAAAGGTTGCAAAGCTGGTGTTTGGTCATATTGAGGACCTTATCTTCAACTGCAACTCTCATTGTCACAACTTAACCCTGTATGTCAAGCAGGTGAAACAAGGGCTAAATGCCACCGCAAGTCAAAATGAGCAGAGATTGCATCACATTTATACCCAAGACTATTTTGCTTGGGCATAAATAGACACAAGGATCAAAGCTGTGGGAATCAAACACAGAGCGACCTTGCAGAATACGGAACTTTCTCATTTATGGGTTTACCAACACCACTTCCTCTTGACCAAACAGTGACTACAAATGAGCACTATAGACAATCCCAGTTCCGAAAGAAAAAAACAGCCAAACCGAAGCCCTGAGTAAAAACATGGGTTTCACAGAGGTTTTGAACCTTCCTCTCAGCAGAATGTCTCACTTCCCATGGAGTCCCATTCTTTTCCCTCCAGCGCCTTTCCCTTCTCTAACCCTCTGCAATTGAGTTTCAGGTGCTTTGTAACATTTCTAAAGCTAAAAAAGAGCGGAGCTCTCAGCAGGGGAACCCACATTGCATCAGGACTCCCAGTCTGTCACAGTTCAGTTTCCTTTATACTACACACTACTTAAATATACATAAAAACATTTACACTTTCACTTCATTCTGCACATTTTCTAGGTTTTGGAGGGTGTTTAAAGCCCATGTTATCGGTTTTGTATGTTGATATTATTATGTATGCAAAAATAGCATTCCTGCTAGTCACCAAGATGATTAGTCAAATGTCAGGAATCTGCTCTGATACAGTATCTTATGCCAGAATATAATTACATACTTCCTTTTCCTGATACCTGGAGTGCATTAGCAGTTATAGCTTTCAGTGCAGAGCCAGTTGCAGACTCTCATCACCTGGGTGCACAGAAAAGGGTAGCTACTTTCCAAAATGTGCAGATGAAGTGGCTGACATGGGCTGTGAGATTAACACGCGGGCCCACGTAAAGGAAAAATTTATTGTTGGATTAAAACTGCTTTTACAAAAATTGTTCAGAGTATAGTGAAGGCCAAACAATACTTATTTGAAATATTCTGATATGTATTGCTTGAGAAACTCATTCTCTTCTGTGGAATCAAAGAAACTAGAGGCAGTAATTCACTGCATATGTACCTGTTCTGTCAATTATCTGGCACATAGCATGGGCAAAAATCTAATAGTATTTGGCTTCTGGTTCCAAAGCACAAGTTTTAATTGCTCCCCACGCTCATTACAAGCCTCCCTTTCTAACATTATTCAGAAAAGGATTTTGGACATATACCAGAAACCTGTAATTATATATTTCTGCTTGTGATTGCACCAGCTACATTGCCAGACGTCAGACAGTTCCCAAGTTCTTTCTAAGTTAGCACTGCTAAAATCTTCCACTTCTGAAAGAAATTATTAATTCCTGGCAACAGCTGTGTGCTCCCACCTGAGTAGCAGGAAGGATTCTTGATGCACTCTCTGACTTTCCGAGGGTTTCTCTGTCCTCTGGCAAACAGAAGAAGCCATGTGAGTTCTTAAACCTTCACACACAACAGGGGATGTTAACTGTATTGCAGAAGTTTCGAGGGCTGCTGACCTAAAACTCTGAGGCTTTCGAAGAAAATTTCCAAGCGAGCCACTGTATGACAATCCAGCTGTCCCTAGTTGTGTGAAAGGGATAGGCAAACCAAGTTAAGTCTGTTCATCTTCAGTTTTCTAAGGGTTAAACAAGTCACACGCCAAAGCATTAGCTGGAGGGGAAGGAGGAAGCACAGAAAACATTTCTTTCCACAGTGCTGGATGAAATGCCTGCAATTTGGTAATGGATGTGTTATATTCATTTTGAGGCTAAGCTGGAGAGAGAGCTAAAGGTGTTAAATTTGACCTTTCCTCTACAAATCATTAAACAGTCGCTCACAGTTCAAAAATTCAATTGAAGAGACTTCAGCCTGCTTAGACCTCAGGCAAAAAAAAAAGTAAAAATTAAAATCCTTTGTTAATAATAATGGGAGACAAGAATGAGATAAAATGCAAACATTCTGTATTAAATGAGGATTTCATCTTAACATCCCTTCTTTTCTCTTCTTCATGTTGAAATGCTTTTTGAAAAGAAAACTTTCTGCTTGCCGGTCACTTAAGTCTGGCGTTCCAGATGGCAAACACCTGCCTTTCTAGGGGCAAAGAGGAAGTTTGCTGTGCTCATCTTTAGCAGTTGGGAATGTTTTCTTGAAGGCAAACCAGCATAAGTACAGGTAACGGGGCCTGCTGTATTTCTATAAAGGAGAGCAAATACTGCAAATGTAGCTTGTCATTCTGACTCCGTGAACAGAGGGTCTTACCTGCTGTCCCAAGACCTGGCAATTTTTTTCAGCCACTGATCGGTTATTGTCTTTCTGATTAGAACTCATAGCTGTGCTGCAAAATGTACTGTTTTAGCCGAAAAGGACAGATTCTTTTAATAACAAGCATAAAGTAAGATATATGTGCGAGAAGAAAAAAACAATAGAAAGCTAAAAAAAAAAAGCAAGATGTAGAGAAGTCAAGAGTTTCTCAAGATACAGCCAATGATGATGAAGGTGGTTATGTTATTGCAGATACCCTCTCACCCTCTCAATCCCTTCGATCGGGGTATCTCTAAGGATCAAAATGGTACAAGGACTTTATCAGAGGATGGGAATTAGAGCTCTGATTGTCAATTCACTGCTTCTCCCTCACAGCAGTGCCAAACTATGAGCCCCAAAAGGTGAAGCAGCTCATCCTCCCTTTTTTTTTTTTTTAAAGAAAAAACCCAAAACCTGTCCTCTTCACTCAGTCTTCTTTTGTGGCATGGCCATTTTTGTCCACTTATGCTGGATGTTCACAGAGCCCTGTATCTGGGCGCTATCCTTTTAAGCTTCACTGAATCTGAGAAAATGCTACCCAAGAACCTTCTCAAGTTCTGGACTCCTAGACGTCTTCGCAGGATGCGTAATTCTCTTTCTTGCAAACTAAATTTAGCAAAAGAGGTCCTGTGAACAAACTGCCTAAGCCTTGTGATTAATACGGCTCTATAAACTCTTCAGCAACTCAATCACTCTTCCACATGACTACACCAACCGCTCCAGACTTTATTCTGCTGAGAAAAATTCACTACAGTGTTTAAAGTTGTATATCAAAATCCACGTCCAAACTCATTTATGATTTGCTATCTCTGTATCAACCTCAAGAGACATCCAGTAAGATGAGCTGAATTTTGCCTACATTTAGGAGGCAACATAGACAACTATGTAGAAACAAGGTTCTGTAACAAAAAGTTAAATACACTGACAACCAATGGAAATGATACAGTATTTATTGCTTCATGAAGAAAAAACAGAAGAAACTCCATTAGAAAGGTTCTTACTCTGTTTCCCCACATGCCTCTACATCAGCCATTGGCAGGTTAATGCTAATAGCCGCCCTCAGGTTGGCCCAGAAAAGGGCATGCTTGCTCCTCTCCTTCGGCCACTCCAGGTAGGTTCGCTTTGCCATCAGAGCCTTCAGCTTGTGATACCTCGCAGGGATAATATACGAAGGGATTGGCTCCAGTAAAATGAGGATTAAGCTGTCGGAATTCTCACTGAATAATTTGTGATGGGCAAAGTACAGCTCATAGTGACACCACTCGCTCTGCACAAAGTTGGGAGACAACACAAAGATCGACTTGTAGCTCTTCTCAATGCAGTTAATTATGTTCTCCACAATGCTCTTGCCGGGAATGAAGTTCCTCTCGTGCTGGCACAGCTGGACACGGCCCTCCCCTTTCTCCAGGTTCGGGATCAGCTCGTTCTTCACCCACAACGAATCACGCTCGCTGTAGGAAATGAACGCATGAAACTGCAGAACGGCCTCCCGCTCTTCAGGATGGTTGTGCCAAGCTCTCCGCTTCGTCTGCGTCCACTGCCACGTCATCCGCGCGTACCACGGCACGTCCAGGTAGATGCACAGAAAGGCCACAACAGCCACCAGCACCAGCGTCAGCAGCAGAGCTGTCACAAGCAAGAGCGTCGTGTTGCAAGCCAGTTCAGTCAGGTGGAAGTCCTTCAGCAGCGTTCCTCGCAAGTCTTCCGGGTACTCGCACATGTACGCCGCCGGCCAGCCAAACAGCTTCCCCCCGGACTGCCTCTCCAGGCGGATGAAGTTCTGCAGTTCACAGGAACACTTGAATGGGTTGTGCCCGGCTTGTAGCTCCCTGACCCTTGGGCAGCTCTGGAAGAAGTCGGCAGATGGCGTGAGGATCGAATTCATCTCTACGTTCAGGAACTCCAGGGACGTCAGGCCACTGCAGCCCGGCAGGTCAGCCAGCCTGTTCAATGCCAGGTTCAGCTCTCTCAAGGATTTCAGCTCAGCCATCCCCCTGGTGACACTGGTGATCTGATTGTTTTGTAGGTCGAGTTTTTTGATGTTGACTGGCAAGCACTCAAACACGGTGTCCGTCAACTGATTTGAGGACAGGTTCAACTCTGTCAGAGACTCAGCCCATTGGCACTGCACGTCAGCTCCATCGTGACGCAGCAAGTTGTTGCTCATGTCCAGATATTTCAGTGATTTCATATGGCTGGTCATGAAGCTTACCTTGGAAAGGCTCTCAAATTTATTCTTCTGCAAGATTAATGTCTCCAGGTGAGTTAAATTGTCACAATTTTGAAAAAGAAGATCTGTTAAATCGTTCTTTAAGAAATTTAAGTATCTAAAGGGACTGTTAGATGAAGGACACAGCATATGTATCATCTCTGATTCGGTTATTGACAAGGCTGCAATATTCATGTTTGCAAATATTTCGTATAGGTCATCCTGTGAGAAGTACATATCTGTGATTAAAACTTTCTTCATTGTCAGTGCTTTCATAGAGGTACCTGCATAGTTAAAGACACACCTTTTGATGTCCGACAGTTGTTCTACACTGTTAATATTGAAGTATTCAATGGATGAGTGCCATACAGTCTGGAAAACTTCAATAAGATAATTCCAGTCCACTGACATATTTGTCAGTGTCAGATTTTGTAACCTGGAGCCTTGTCTGAAATTAGATAATAAAGCTATTAATTTTTTTACATTCTCATTTGTGATTTCTGATAATGACAGGCTTTCTGTAGTATTTTGTATCACAACCCACTCTGAATTAGCTTTGGACTGATGACTATTTGTATACAGGAGAGGCAGGCTGTTAATTTTTTTGTCAGAACCATCTTCTTGAAAATTTTTAGTAACAGATGC
The DNA here is from genome assembly GCF_009769465.1 of Tauraco erythrolophus. Taxonomy (NCBI): domain Eukaryota; kingdom Metazoa; phylum Chordata; class Aves; order Musophagiformes; family Musophagidae; genus Tauraco; species Tauraco erythrolophus. Next base: position 46,728,474 of record NC_141469.1, read on the forward strand.
AAAGAGGTCATTTTCCACAGACAGACTGGTATGGTTCCAAAATGTTAATGTAAACAGACACTTGTAAAGAAAAAAAAATCTGAGAGATCTCATCTTTTCTGTCATATTGGTTCCTTGGAGATGCTCAATACTTTTCTTTTCTGCCCATATTTGTTCTGATCCTGTAGCAAAACAAACAAACAAACAAAAGCAAAAACCAGATGGTATCATCAAGTGGCTATGCAGGAGCCACAACAGAGATTGATTTTTTTTAAGGTTCCAATTTCTCATCTTTCCCTTTTGCATCAAAAAGCAATGAAGACACCCATTATGATTCAGTAGAGGCACTCTTCATTAAGAGAACTCCACTGAAATTTCTGTTTGGTAAATACGCTGTATTTAATATATGATGAGTCTGTTTCTTACAAAATGGGTCTGATTTCATAGGTGACTAAAATTTGCTGCTTACCTGCAGAATTACTGCTGTGATCCAATGTATATCATGAAGGCTTCCCACAACTGCATAATACACTTTGATCAGAAAGCACAATATTTGAGGTCAGTATGGTCATCCTCTTGTCAGATTCGCTCTTAACGTATACGAACTAGACTTATGACTACAACCTGGACTGAAACACGATTTCTAGTGACTCTACAGTGAGACAGTAATAGCTGTCATTTGTTGGACTAAAGCTACAACCTCAAGGACCACGTCCTCTGTACCATTAACCATTCCACAAGCTTTCTTAGAATTACATTGCTGGGTCTAAAATGTACATTCTCCTCGATCTAACACAGCCTGTATTACAAAATCTCAACAGTACAATAAAAAACAAATAGTCCACCGAGTTCTTCTTTTGCTAAGAATGCATGAAACTAGGCGTGGAAATCATCTCGAAATAGTGTGGCAATATGACAAAACTTTTCCAGCCTTTTTCCAGATTTTCATTAGGAAAAACTATATGCAGTTGTACCATCATCACCCTCAAAAGGCATTTGGGCATGTGCTGAGAACAAAAGACCCTCTATCCTGTTCTTCCAATTCTTTGGGCAACACTACTAATGTGTATATAATCAAACAAAATACGTAGCTTCTAGGGAAATCTGAAAAAAAAACTAACTTCAGATCATTATTTCTTCTTAGGACAAAATTTCAGCAATATCCAGGGACTAGGTGAAGGAGGGATATGATTCTCCCATATGTGCTTAATTTTCTTTCTCATTCCTATATCCTGGCGTTCAGTCAAACTATTTACATGTACCTTCAAATTTTCTTTAGAATATCCTATGAAGCAACAAAATTAACAACTGTGACAGCACATGACCTGTCATCTGGGGGCTAACATTGGAGAAATTACCCTTTATAGTCACATCTCTTTTAATTCAGAAGTATCCTCAAGTCTTCAAACTTGATAAAAAGAGCATTACCAAGATATAACCAGAGAAGCAACCCAGTAGGGTAAGCAAATCAAGATCAGAGCGAGAAATTGTCTGTTGTTTAAAGAATAAACGAGGTGTTCAAAATTGAGGTTTTAAGAGTTTTTCCAACATACACTTGATAGAAATTGACTAAACGTTCATATGAGAAATGTACAGAATGCATTGAGCTATGATGGTTCAGTATTAAGGCATGCACTTCGCAAGTTATGGGCATAATACAAAATTGAAATGTTAAAAATATGTCTTTCACATGGATGAAATACATCAAGTTAGACCCAATCCTGAACTTTAGAAAAACTATTCCCATTAAATCACTGTGACCTCTTAACTACAGCTATAGTGCTAATCCAAAGAGATTGCTGTTTGGTCAGCTGCTGCTTTGGATAGATTTGCTGAACATAAGCAACTTTACTCTCATTTCTTACCCATACACTTGAAAGTACATCATACTCTTGCTAATAACCCTCTATGGAAAACATGGCTCATTTTCAAACAAGACGCAGAATATAAAACAGTTTTAGCTAACTAGCAACTGCATAAAATCAATAAAATGAAAAGTTTCTCACCAGAAATCTCTGTGCTCCAGAACAGCAAAAAACGTACTCAGGAAAAGATAAAACTTCCTGTAACTCTAGCCTACTGTGCAACAATCCTTGGGAACGCCCAAATTTTTTTTATGAATGTGCGTGTCACCTACCGCCAGCTTATGAAAGGGCATTTGCTTTCCTCCAGATGTATTTTCCACATACAATGTTACTGTAATTTCTGCATTATTTAATTATCATTGAACGATGTGTTTTCATACTTTGCAACAGATTAAGCAGCAAAAAAAAATTCTTCTAACCAACTTTCTGTCTCCATCAAATTAATATGAAAATAAGTCATTCTTTTGAGCAAGTTTTACATTGAAATTCAAACACCTTCTTCTCTGAACTTAATAACGATCCAAGTCTATACACATTATTCTGATTTTTTTTTTCCACTTAGGCATACAAATTTAGTTGTCAAGTTCTTATCAAGGCTGGTTTATAAAAGCACTGCTTGTGTTATTTTCATTTAATGGGAATGGAAAAATAATCTCTCTCTCCTGCTCCAGCAGTGTTGTGATTGGGTTAAATAGCGGACACGGAAACAGTGGGTGGGGTCTTCCCCACCCCCCCTCCCCCCCCCCCAACAATTAAAACAGAGCAGCAACTTCAGTACTGAATGCCCAAACACTTGGGTTATTGTCCTGACAAAGACATAAAACACTCTCTCTTTACTTCTGTATAATGTTGGTTAGAAATTCCATCTTAGCTGAGATCTACATACAGAACTGCCACACTACAACCTGCCTTTCTGAGTTAGCATACCATAACGCATTCATGATTTAATTTTCCAGTGATGCAGGAAGCAGAGGAAATAATCTTAAAAATCACTTCTTCACTTTGAAGCTTATTCTATACATTGTATATAATTTCTCAGCTTCAAGTGAAAAAAGGTCATTCAACAAAGGAAGGGAAAGATAGGACAAGTAGTAAGCAACGGAATACGGACAACTCATACTCTCTGCTGTTATTCCAAGGAGCCTTATGGAGGCACTCCACGATTCTTTGTCCATTTCTGTCAATACGGATAACAGTATTCACACCTGGTTTCCAAGTGACACCTTATTGTTACACACAAACCTCATCATTGTCTGCCCTTAGCTGGAAAGATTTTACTATCCATCTTTAGGAGGAGATAAAATCCTAAGGTAAGACCTTGCTTCTCCCAAACATTTGTTCCTGTTTTGGAATATAACAGTTCAGCTGCTTGAATGCAACCTACTTATTACTCTAATGAATACAAAGCCACACATATGTTTAGTCAACATGTATTAACTGCCATAAATTAGAGACTCTTACTTGAGAGCACTGCTTCAATTAAGCAACAGTATGAGCCAGCCACTGGCATAGTTTGTGTTCTCCACTTCTGCCTATATAGAATCATAGAATCTTTTAGGTTGCAAGGGACTTTGAAGACAATTGAGTCCAACTGTTAACCTAACACTGCCAAGTCCAGCAATGAAGATAACTACAGGACAGATACAGCATATATTAAGCAGCAAAATAAGCGTATTACCATGAATTGCATGCCATTAGCTCTCATATTTACTACTTAGATTTACCAGTGCAGTCACTAGAAGATGAATATATTCCTCAAATGTGATGAATACTTCTATGCTTTCTTAAAAGTAGCCAAATGTAGTTGTTTCCTTCCACCTTTTCTTTATATTTATCTATTTATTAAAAGGCAAGTATCTTTTCTGAAACCCATTAGGAAGATGCTAACACTCAACTCAGAGTAATAACAAACTTCATTGAAATCTGAGATAAGTAGAAGTGTCAATCTCTATGGCTCATTTATTCCAAAACCATTTGCAATATTACCACAGTGAGAAAATACAAGTGAAATTAATTACTGAAAAGTGAAAGAATATTAGAAAATGCAAGTGCTGAATTCAAGAAAGTAATTTAGAAACTTAGGAAACGAATACATCCTTCTATCCCAATAGACAGACAGACACCTTTACGCACTTACGTTAATTTCATCCTGAACTAATAACTTTATATCACAATAGTGATTAATGTCTTGCGATTCTAAAACATGCATGGCTTTGTACAGAATCTGCAAAACTGACTATATAAGATCCACTTTACAGTCAAAATTACCATCGATAATGAGGAAAAACAATCTCCAGCTATTGAGCTTCATCCATTTTAATTCCTCCTACGACACGGCCCTTGCTCTTCCAGAAACTCCACTGAAAAGCAGAGGAAAATCCCTAGGGCCACTCTAGATTTCACTTTCAATAAACACATCTAAAGATTAATAAATTAAGCGAAAAGACTCTAGAACTGCCATCACGCCCTGATACTTAAATTCACATTGAAACGCCTTCAAAATAAACCTATTATTTAGTGATACAAACATTTGTTCTGCTACCACCTACCTTAATGGGAAACTTCAGAGACTTCTGCCTGGTAAGTGTGTAAGTCATGTAGCGTGATCCACATTTGTGAAGCACGCTTCTGAGAACTGGGGATTTATTTCGTGACCTCCTATAGCAGCTCTCCTCAGTGATTCACAGCATGTGTGATTTTGCTTCCTGTGCCACCAGTTAAGTATTTCTTTCTTCTGGGAAGGAAGAATAGCGATCGAGAGGATGCTATGACGAATTGTGAAACTTTCTTTTATCACAGTAAAAGGGCATGCTTCGCCTTTAAATTAAGTGGCAAAAAGAGGAAAGGGTATAAAGGACCAGACAGAGACAAGAATCACAGGCTGTTGCGCAAAAGCCTGCAATCCTCTTGTTCAACTATGTATTTCCCATGCTGTGGGCACTCCATGCCGACACTAACTTACTGGAAATGTGTGTATGCACCTCCCAGATTCTTTTAGTGGCATTTCTTGTAAACGCAGATATAACGAAGGTGCAAAGTGGCATCTGAAAAGGTAAATCTCAGTTGTTTAATTCTGCAGCCACGCGCTTCACTAGGTGGCTGTCGTGGTTTTAGGCCGATCCAGCAACTAAACTCCACACAGCCGCTCTAATAAAAGAGCTCAGGGTCGAGACAAGAACAGAGGGAGCACCCACCAACCATGGTCCCAGGCAAAACAGACTAGGCTTTCTTAAAGCAAAACAATTTATTAACAGTTACTTACAAGAATAAAGAAAGGCAAAACCAGTTACTTAAAAGAAAACAAGGCCAGATCTTAAAAACAACACCTCTCCACCCCCCTTTCCTTTTCTTCCCGGCTCTACCTCCTCCCCCCAGCGGTGCAGGGGGTAGGGAATCGGGGAGTGCAGGTCAGTTCATCCCATGTTGTTACTGCCGCTCCTCTCTTAAAGGAGAAGGAGTCCTTATATCATTTTCCCTTGCTCCAGTGGATCCCCTACTCACGAGGAAAATCCACAAACTTCTCCAGCGTGAGTCCTACCCGCAGGATGCAATCTTTCCCCAACAGATTGCTCCAATGCAGGCTTTACCACAGTCTCAGATTCTTAGAGAGTTGCTGCCACTCGCTCCGGCGTGGGTCGTCATATAGACTCTAAATGCATCTCTATACAGACTTTAAATGCGTAAATGCGTCTCTACCTGTGCCCATGCTTCACAACTGTCCTCAGGCTCAGGCATCTCCTTTGAACAAAACACCTCCCCACCGACGGGGAGTCATCCCATGGACTCTAGATGCATACCGTCCTCAGGCCCAGGCATCTCTTCTCCGACGTGGGTTCTCCACGGACTGCGAGTGGGTCTCTGCTCCATCAAAGACTGCCATGGCTGCAGGGGGGGCGCTTGCCGTCTCGCCACCGGTTGCGGGGGAAACTCAGCTCGGGCACACCTCGTCCTGTTCCATCTTCACTGACCTGGTGTCGGTGTGGCCGTTTCTCTCAGATCTCAGTCCTCTCTGGGTGAACTCGGCCCGGTGGGCACCCCGGGAGCGGGGCTCTCCCCGAGTTCCCCAAGCGGCTCCGCCATCGCCATCCTCAGAGGGTGGCACCAGCCCCGCATGGGCAGCCTCACGGCCAGGCACTGAGGAGCAGGGGCAGCGCCCCCCTCCCTTCTCCTCGCTCCTGGGCAAAGGCACACCTTTCCGGTTCCTTTGTCCAACGTAAATAGGGCAATTCGCAGAGGTGATGATTGGCTCAGGCCCCAAGGGCGATGGGAGTCCGATCTGGTGGGCTCCTGCGCACCAGAACCTTCCCCCCCCCCCACATCAAACCATGACAGTGGCCAGCTGCCGCCCGCTCTGAAGAAGGAGTGAATTTTTACCCCTCAAAAAAATAACAATTCGACGCCAGCTCAGTGCCTAACTCATTTATACTCGAAGTGCCTCAGTATGAACGTTACATCAGCGTTGCCCAATTCACCCCTTTTGCCACCTGGGCGAGGAGGCGGGGGGGCAGTCCCCGGCGCCTCAGGGAAGCCCCGCTCCACCCACGCCCATCGGTCCCGGGTCCCCAGCACAGGGCCCGCCTCCCCCGCCGGCGCCTGCCAGCTCGCGCCCCGCCGCCCCCTCTGCCAAGCGGGGCCGCAGAGACCTGGGGGCCCGAGGGGGGCCATAATGGCGGCCGCAGCGGCTCTCTGCGGCGGCTCAGCGCTGCTTGCCCCGGACCGCAGCCGAGAGCCCTGGGGCCGCCGACGTGCCCCTTCGCAACAGGCGGCCGCCTCAGAGAGCCGGCGGGAGAGCGAGGGAAGAAGAGCCAGCCCTCCCGCCGCCTCCCTGCGGCGTGGCCGGCCCGCGGCTGCCCGGCCTGCTCTGCCTCCTCCCCCCAGCTGCTGCCGACGTGGCGGGGCGGGGAAGGGAAAGGAGCAGGGGGCGCGCCGGCCAGGGACTGCGGAGCGGTAAGGAGAACAGTGATTTCTTCTTTTTCTCCCGCTTTCGAAACTGGCGGCGGGCTCCTCACTAATAACTCTGCCCCAGAAGGGATCTCGAAAAGAAAAGAAAAAAAAAAAAGAAAAGGAAGGGGAAAGCTGTGGCCGCTGCGGGTTCCGGGTGCTCCTGCTTTGCCCGGGGCGTCCGAGGGGGCGTCGCCTCAGCTGGCCGCGGCCGCAGCGTCCCGCGGAGGGAGAAGCGGCAGCAGGCGTCGAGCGACGGGGCAGCGCGGTGCCGCCGCCGGTCAAAAAAGTTACTCCTCGGGGAGGCGTTGATCCGCGCCTGGAGGCGCCCGCCGGCGGCTGGGCTCGGCGTTCGAGGCGGGGTGAAACTCCTCAGGCGGCGGGTCGGCAGGTGCCACCGAGCCGCGGCGGGAGGTGCCGCCGCCGGCCCCTGAGGAGCGGCCGGTCCCGCCGCCCGTTGGCCGCCGCCCGCCTCAGGGCGGCTGGTCGCTGCGGGCGGGTGCTCGCCCGCCGCCCGGTCCGGAGCCGGCCTTGGCGTCTCCCTCATGAACTGTGTCAGTGGAGCGTAGTTCCCTTTGGGCGGAGTTGTCCGAGTTGGTTTGGATCAGTCTAGTCTGACGGATGACAGCGTGAATGACGCCTCGCCTCAGGGACAAGCACAGCGCATGGTTTCCGACAGATGTGGTGGTTGCTGTTAGGTGCTTTGCTCCCATGAGGAAGGTTTAACAGACAGCTGCAGGGACCTTGGCCCAGGCGGTCCCCAAAGATGACCCAAAGCTCCAAAAATCCGTGTGCACATCTGTTGAGCGATCCTTTACAAATTATACTGGTTTAGGGCATTTTCTTGTTCGGATCTAATCCCCATGCAAAATGATGATGCATGTATGTACAGATTTTACAGGTTTTAGTAGAGGATCCTCGTATCTGATGGTGGAATTTGGTTTACAAAGGCAAAAATTTTCTTCAGGTGATGCTGCCCATCACAGAATGAGTACTGTGAAAACAGTGGCAATATTTACCTACGTTAAAGCATTGTATAGTATTTGCTGTGTTTGTACTGGAAAACTTGTGGCAAATGTAAAGATTCTGACTGGTTAAATGCATGTTTTCTAAAGGTAATTAAGTTATAGTGGAAGCTAAAGTAATATAAGTGGCACTGAGCACTTATTTGTTTATTTATGTTTCTTCTCTGACCCCAAATGCTGTTCTTGGAACTGTTCAAACAGCTGATCTACATTCAGGTGAAATAAACAGGCTGCTAAAGCCACAGATGTACATGATCCTATAGACTTTAATAAAATATACTAATTTAAATATTTTTTTCTTAGGCAAACTTCTTCTAAATACTGTCACCTTTTGGGTTTTGCCTTTCTTTTTTTCTGTTCTTCAATCTCTTCTAGAACCTTGATCCTTCCTAACAGATAGAAAGCTTTGAACCATATTTAATTAATATGGGAGTCAATGAAAAGACAACATCTACAGAGAGGACTGTGTGAGTTTATTTTATTTTGTGCAACTCAGCATATAGTCACGAGCTTGCAATGACAACTCTCTGTCAAGGATCATCTTCTGAGTAGAGTGCCAGGCATACTGTTGTTGTCAACAAGTAAGTGGTAGTAATCACTGTACAGTAGTCCTTCTGGACTCTGCCAGTGCTGCTCCTTAATCAAGCGCAGTTTGCTTGATGGCCGTTTCTTTCCCTCCGTGCATCCTCAGCCTGATGGCTGCACAGTTGTGGAAAATACTTAGAAAAAGAAAGTTACACTGGAAGATAAGGAGTAAATAAGAGAAAACTGGTTCATAATTTACTAATAAAAACCCCAAGATCAATAACTGTACCTCGTGCAAGCTTACCTTGGATTCAAAATTGAAGTTTAATCACACAGCTGGAATTTTAGGAGCAGTTGAGAAGCATTGCACTCCCCAAACAGTAAGCCTTCGAGACAAGTGGTGCAGAAACGATGTGAGCAATGAATGCTTCTTCTCCATGGAATGGCTGCAGGGACCATAGCCTGTCCTGTTCTCAAATTATGCCCCTTCTCCAACACATAAATATCACCACAGTTTTAGTCAGCCGTGTTTGTCATTCTCCTCTTCATCGGTCAGCAGGCCATAGGAACCTGTGTATGTGGAAACGATGAGAAAGAGAGCAAGAGCTGCTTGGCTATTGCATCTTGAATTATCCTGTTCTCCAGTGGTCTTTCATACACATGTGATAGGGAACATAGGAATTAACCTATGTGGAAGCTCTTTACATTTGACTTCTCCAGACAGATAAACATGCTTTCTCACTCACCAAACCATATTTTGGAAAACAGTGATGCTGCTCTTTGTGCTTGAGTGAGATCCTGCAAGATGAATAGAGTATTCAGAGTATCCTTGTGGTACCAGTGCTGGCATGATGTATGTGCCACAGGGCTCCGTGCTCCCGGAGGCCTTACATCAAGGCTGTGTGTTTTTCTGCAATAGTTTGTGGTAAACACTGCATTATTTTATAGTTATTCAAATGTTTATGGGAACTAAAAGAATGTATTTTCTATATTCAGAGTTGAAAATGTCTGAAGACATAAGTGATGGCATCTCATCTGAAGAAAAACCTGAAGTAGTGGAAGTGCCCAGCAATGAGGTATTGCCTCACGAGTCAGAAGCTGAGTCAGTACCGCACCTTGTGGAAGCTGAGATCGTGCATGAGTCTTCACAAGATGAACATGGACAGGCCACTCAGAGTGCCAGGAATGGACAGGAGGAAGACATATTTATTAACAAAACCCCTTTGACTGAAAAAATAATCGAAAGTCTGCCTTCCAGTGGACAGGTGACTGAAGATACGCCCAGTGAGTGCAATGAGACCGTAAGCCTTGATGCAGAACCTGAATCTGAAGAAACACTGCATGAACAAAGCAGTCCAGTAAGTATTACTTTCTTTTCACAAAAACTCTCCCCTCCCTGCTTTGTAAGGACAGGATTTTGTACAATGTACACTGTTTTTCACAAAAGCCTAGGGAGTTATATACAGAAAACCTTCGTGGGAATAAAATAAGTTAAATCGCAACACCAAGCTTTTGGAAACTAGCAATAGTTGGATTTCTCTTTGGTTGCAATAAAACTATACCAGAACCTAAATCTTACTAACAATCTAGTCCATTTTGTATAGATATAGCACTCCTGTGATTTTGTTATCCGGCTTTCTGTACAACTCTGCTTCGTTCAGTTCACAGAATGAACCTAGAAGAGGACAGAATTTAAGCTGCATATACAGCACTGAATCTTGTACTTGCTAGTTTTCAAGTCATTGGCTTTACAAAAACAGTGTGTGTTTCACAAGGCTTGTTGAAACAGCCAGTAGTTTTTGATTTGTTCTAGGCCAGTAGTTTTTGATTTGTGATCCACAGACCTGTGGGACTCCAGTAAGTAATTGCAAGAAGTTAACAAAAGAAAACTAAGAAAAACAAGGCTTTTTTACGGTCTACACATCATCCAAACCCGATACACGTGACATAGCTGAAGATGTTCTTGTTTCCATTGAAAAATTTTCATCCACAAATTGGAAAAGGTTAAAACACATTGGTTTAGTCTCTGCACCAGTCATTCCATCCACAGGGGTCTGTACACTGCACAATGCAGACCTGTCTTGGGATACTTCAGCCTTTGGTTTTTGTTGATTTTGTATGGATGACGTTACTGGGGGCTTTTGTGAGGCAACAGTTTCTTAATATGATTTAAATATGGAATAATGATAATTGCTTGATACCACACATTAATGTAAAACATGGGCAGCACCTCCTCTGGCTGTGTTTTTATTGAACTCAGGAGTTCCCTGTGCACGTCTACTGGGTTACACCTGTGAGGAGACTCAGGCAGAGAAGCCTCTAACTCTGGCTCACAGTAGAACTCAGGAAGGTTCCTGTCTCTCCCTAGTAATAGCCCTAATAAACTTGTATGGCTTTATAGGATCGGATGCCTGAAGAAATATTAGGACATCTGTAAAGACATCTCTGGAGTTTTAGGTGCTTTCAGGAATAGATGACCTAAACTAAGCTTCCCATTCTGCTTTCTTGTGCACAGAAGCTTGAAGTCCACATAATACCCAATCTGTCATCATTTATTAAATGCCAGATTTTGTTGCCTGACAGATTCTTTGTGTTTCCTCTTGCCTTTGGAAAAAATGAGTTTTAAACAGTGGAGTAATATTTTTGTTCTTATAGGCCGTGGACTCCTCATCTAAAGCAAGTAGATGGGGAGCTTGGGGTACCTGGGGAAAGTCTCTCCTGTCGTCAGCTTCTGCCACAGTGGGTAAGTGTTCAGTCAGTAAAGTACGTGGAAATAAATCGTGATTTTAATGTGCCATTAGTCACAGTAATGTCGTATCTTAAAGATTCATAAACAGTTTTGTCCTGACATGCTTGGCAAACATGACTTTTTTTTAATAGAAAGAAGGACCTTCCTAAACTGTCAAAGCACATATTTCTTCAGGTCAGATTATGGACATGGTACTAGGCTTGTTTGTGAAGTTGGTGAATTACCTCATTGTGGCTTCTTCACAGAAAGGATAGATAATCTGATACAATTGCTATCAGCCAAAGGCTTATGGTTTTTGAAGTCAAAGCACTCCAGCCCAGATTCGTGCACATGCATGTTTGTGGTTTATACACCATGATTTCTATCTGTACAATGTGAATTCACTTGTAAATCATTCCAGCTTTCATTGACACCCAGTGAAACCGTTAAGCTATCACACCAGACTTCAGAGAGTAGAACGACATACTGAGACACAGACCCTGTACTCCCTCACCATATACTCTCATTTCCAATGGGATGTCAGTACAAAATGCTCTTGTGGAGACTTTAGGTAAAACTTAGGTGTTTCACATCGAAAACTCACAGACAAAAAGCGAAGCGTGCAAACATCTGGTTACCAGCTGGAAATCATTTCTCACAAAACAGCTACTAAGCCATTAACTAATCAATTCTCATGAAGGATGCACAAAACACCTTCAAAAGATGAACCTTGGAATTAAAATTAATTACTAGTTACTAAAAATAATAGATTCAACAGAGATACTGGTTTTATGATCCCATATAAGGCTAAATAATTCTCCTCCTTATCCTTCTCCGTTCCCGTGGGCAATAAATTATTTCTGTTTCTCAGAGAAGGAGGGGACTTCTCTTGTCCTCTCTTTTTTTTAGTAACACCCACACTGAAGAGTCCATAACTACCTTTTCTTTCAGACAGTCCAACCAGTTAACATACCTGAACTCAGCATGGGTTTCTAAGATGTCTTTACGGTGACATAAGTGAAGGTTGCTGCTGAAGGGAGCAGGCCTGCCCTGCCCCAGCAGTGTATTTCGTCCTTCTCTTATGCAAACAGTAGCCTTCATGTAGTGATATGGGGAGCTGGTTTATGGGAGTGATTTTGAAAAGCACAAATGAAGTAAGAGCTGGATCTTCAGCTGGATCAGTTTGTCAGTTCCCTAGTCTGGCTCACTATTTGATCACCCAAGTGGTACTAAATTGGAAATGATGGGAACATACCGAACATACCAGTGGGGACAAGGGCAGCTTAACTAGCTGTGGAACTACGTAAGTGTGCTCAACTTGTATTTAACCTAAAGTTTAGCACTTCTCTTTCAGACTTGACGAAGGGCCTCTGTGTCAAAAATTTTGCCCATTTTTTTGCCAACACTATTAGTATGTCTGATAAAGGGTACTGCTTTCATAGACTTCCATGAGCCTTGCTTCTCTTACATTCTCAGACCATCATAACAGCAGCATTCTGAAAAGAATTTGGCTTAATGTAAAAACTAAAGAAGAAAATTATGTGCATAAAAGTAATTTTGCTGTTGATCAGTTGGAAATGTAATGCTGATGAATTCAGCAGTTCATTTTCATAGTTGAAGCAGTGGGTTTCTTGAAATACAGTTCTTTCAGGTCATTGAGTTTTTGCCTGTGAGATAGCCATATTTATTTTCTGTTTAGCTTTTGCAATAAATAGTATTCTATCAAATGGCCATTCTAATGTTGTTTGTGAGTAATAAAATTATTTCTTACAAACAGTTACTGTTCTTGCAGGCTTGCAGTGGCAATCTCACTTAGAGTCTTCTGTTGCTTAGAAGTCTTGGCCTTACTGAGCAATTGGTTTAGTATCACAAAGCGTATACATTTTCTGTGGGGCAGTATGGCCATAGATTTCTTGCCCGAGTGACATGAGCTTGCCTTGAAACGATGAGTGCTGTTGGAAAAAGTTTGGGAGACAAAACAAGAATGTGTGTTGTATCCCTTCTTATTGTTTAGTAAGTAAACAAGACATACCTTTTTACAGCTGTTTGTTGCTTTTGTCTGTAAAACCTGCTGGCAGCATTATACCTGTGGACTTCTGTGGACTTTTTAATTATATGATCTCATTCTTATGTAAGCCATATAACATCTTGGTTCATACACGTTAAAATTTCATGCTTAATTGATACTGGCTTCTTAACATATGATCTGACTGTATCAGCATCGTAACTATCTTCACAGAATGTAAATATGTGAACAAGTTTGTTGTCTAGGCAGCCTGACTTGATAAGGTTGTGTGATGTTTTGAATAGGCACGTCTTCACTATGTATATATATTTTTAGAATTATTATGATTTAAAAATGAGCACAGTTGGAACAGGTCAAGGTGCCTAGGCAAAGGAGCATCCACATGCAGAAAAGGAAAAAGAAAATTCAAAAATAATTATGATTTTACATGAGAATGGTTGCACAATGTCGCACTGAAGACGCATCTACTATCTGGTTTCTAGCAGCAACCAAGAGCAACTGGGAGAGAGGCTAAAACTAGATGTACGTAAAGCAGCATTTCCCCTGTTTTCTCTTCCCATTTTCTGGAATCTACAACTTAGACAGACTTCCTGACCCTGGGATCAGAGTAGGGTTGACTTCCCATATTACTATCTAATAATTTTGGATCTAACTTTTCTCTGTGAATTTATTAAATAAAATAGACTTTGAATTAAGCAGAAATCAAATGTATATTCTTCCTTGTTCATTGAACCCAAGGTAACTTGGAAGACCACATAGATAATCTTAGGTTTGTTCCAGGAAATCAATGCAGCAGGAAATCAAAGCAACAGTTTATATTCCTGATATAGAGGGCTTATTTCCTAGTTGTTTGTTATGGAAATTTTTGCTTGATACTATGAAGTATTTACTGTCTGTCACTGTCATAGTCAGAGTGTGAGACTGCATATACCGTGTATCTGCTTCAGTATGGTAATTCCTAGTGAGAGAGAGAGAGAAAAAAAAATAAAGCTATTGGGAATTTCTATAAGCTTTTTTCTTTTTATTAAATATTTATTATTCCCCTTCAAGTTACTCCTTTTAATATCTGAGCAGTTCAACCAACACTTCATCTCCTATTCTGTATCAGAAAATAGATTTGCCATGATCTGATCCATTTTAATGTTGCTTTTTCCTTCAGTGTAGCAAATGGTTTAAGTAAAGCTGCTTTTTTGGAATTAGACTTATCAGCAACACCTTCAATATGTGATTTTTCTGTTGCTCTGTCATTATCTTTGTGCAACACAGCTGCTCGTCTGGTTAAGTATGAGAAATATTTACTATTCCTTATTTTTCTTCAAAATTATACTCTGTAAAAATATTCAGGAACAGTTTGAGGTAGACCAGTAACATCTTAAAGGCCTAACCAAATACATTCAGCTTTTAACAAATAGTGTCATAGAACAGCCCAGGTTAGAAGGGACCTCGAAAGATCATCTAGTCCATGCTTTTATGGGAAAGGGCACTTGGATGAGATTAGCTAACAGTGTGTAGTCACATCTTGAAAACCTCCAGTGATGGGGACTCTATCACATCCCTGGGGAGGTTGTTCCGGTGAATGACCATTCTTACTGTAAAAAAATTTCTTTCTTACAGTTCTTTCTCTTTAAGACTGAGCTGAAATGATTGTTTCAAGGTTCTCAGTTTCATTATCATTCAAACCCTGAGGTAGAACTCCCAAGCAGATTACTGTTTTTACTGCATGGCTCTGATTTGTTTAGCATAGCTGATATTAGTTGTTGATAATAAGGTGGTTTCCATATAGAATGATAGAATGGTTTGGGTTGGAAGGGACCTCAAAGATCACCTAGTTCCAACCCCCCTGCCATGGGCAGGAACACCCTCCACTGCACCAGGTTGCCCAAAGCCTCATCCAACCTGGCCTTGAACACTTCCAGGGATGAGGCATCCACAGCTTCTCTGGGCAACCTGTTCCAGTGCCTCACCACCCTCAGAGTGAAGAATTTCTTCCTTATATCTAATCTAAATCTATCCTATAATTTGTATCTTATCTCTTTAACTAACTCTGCACATATAGCCAGTGATTGTTTTGGTGTTGGTTTTGTATTCTAAAGAAAATATTTGTTGCCTTTGAACTGCTTTTGACATTATTTGGATCAAGGTCCCCACCACAGGTAGATGTGATACTCTTCTACATAACAGAATTTGTAACGTGTTTGGATTAGTAGCAGTCACTGCCTGAACCATGCTTAGTGTCTGACACTAGATGTCACACTAAGAAAGTTATTGAATCTGCCTCGTTAATGAGGTGAAGAGTTTTCTTTTAAAAGGCGCGAGAAGTTTGGTTTCCCACCTTGTGAAACCACAGTGGAGTAGACCCACTGAAATAGTTGCTGGGATGATGAGACGGGAGAAGTAGGCTCACTATGATCTGGAGACATAGATTGTTGTACTTATCATCACCATTTTACCCTCTTTCTTTTAAATTGTATTTTTTAATAAATCAGCAATTACACCATCCAGTCTTTTAGTAACAGTGTTCATAAAACCCTGCTCTAACAGTGGGTTACCGTTGCACCTAAGTTAATCTAATGGCTAGCAGCTACTGAAATGTGCAGTCCTGCACTTCTCTTTTCCTTCCGTGTTTCTTCCTCCTCCCTGTGCCAGCACTCATGCTCCCCTGAGCTCCCAGTTATCCAGTTCATGAAGCTAAACTGACATAAGAATAACTCTAGAGGAAAGAAAAATCTATTTTTTGCCTCTTCAGTTCCTTGAACTAACTCACTGAGATAAGTGCCAGGGCAAGCAGAAGGGACAAATATGGAACATGGAAGGAGCAGAACCTCCCGTACCAGCACCAAGAAGCCATTAGGTCAGTTTAACTCTAATAGCAAACCTATTATCCCCAGGGCTTAAGTGAGGCAAAATATATTCTCAGTCTGTACTTCAAGCTTGTACTTCCATTTTTAAAAACAGCTTGTATGCTTGAAAGCTTGCCTGTTTGGTTTTTCTGCCATCTAAGCTATCTGCTAGCTTAATGAAGGTTATTACCTTCTCCTACAAGCCTTACCTTTCATATTCTGTATTTTTTTGCATGGATGAATTATGGCATTCACAAGGTGCTTAAGTTACGGTGCTGAACGAGCTGCATTTCCAGGCAGTCTCTTCTCTCTTATGCTGTATGCATGTGCTTCCCTCCAGGTTTTTTTACCTCTAGTGCCATTGGTAATGCCAATACCTCTTACACAATAAAAGGAATAAAAAATAGTACCCGGCTGTTTAATTTGCAAGGTCTTTGAAATTTGTACTGTAAAGCTGCTTAATGCATCATGCATTGCTTTTAATTAATTGAGCTAATAAACTGCTATCTTGATTATTTTATGCTTGTGTATATTCTTCATCTAGTTCTTCACCTAGTAGCGTGGCACACGGGAATATCAGACACCCATGGTTCTCCCTGGTGTGCTGAAAACCTTTTCTTGTCACTCAGTATGACAGAACAAAATGCCACTTGTGATGTCACTGTGTTCGTGAGCTTGGATATTATTACGCATGGGTATGTAATAATCAACATTGCGTAGCTTAAACTGAAGTCTGTGCAGAACGGAAAGGCAAATGCCTCAGATAATGTGAAACTAAAGTATTGAAATAACGTGAATATCTCTTCCATTCTCTATAGATGCAATTCCTCTGTTGTGAAATAAAGAGCGATATAAAAAAACCCAAAGGCTGGGTGTTATGCTTGTACTTTATGTGGTCATAAAAAGGACAGGTAATCTCTTCAGAAGACTTTTTTTTTCATTGCATAAATTCACGTGATTAAGGGAAAACTGGTTTTGGGCCTGAAATCATATGGTGGTCACTCAACTGTTTTGTAAATAACACTTTACAGCTGCTGTAGCAGCAAGCCCCTTTTTCACTGTTCTTCCTTTTTAACAATACTGAATGCAAGTAGCAGATGGGAGGAATTGTGGACATACTTTTGGGGATAGCAGTCCTGTTTGCTTTCTTTATGTCTTTTAACATGGGCTTATAATCTAGAAGAGGTTGAAAACCAATAATTTGTTGTAGCAGCCTTTATGCCTATTGCTATTGTTAAAACCTTTTACCATTTCAATAAGGAGATCTGAAACTAGTCTCATATGCTAGCTTAATTGGAATTATTCCTGATTTACAGACTGGATAGCATAGGTATTATCAGAATCTAGCCTGTGTTTTTGTTTTAACTACCAGGAAGAGGATTTTTGCAAAGCCTTGAAGGGAATGGATTGCTAATAGGATAGCCTCAAAGTGAGCACAATGGGGTCCTGCTATTTTAGTGTACAAATCCAGAGCACAGCTGGGTTTTCCACACACCTATACTCCATATAGTGGAGTGATTCCTCCCCAGCCATCTTCAGATTCCTGTTTCATGGTCAGTGTCAGATGTGAATTTACGGCCTTGATCTTCAGCTTGAACTAGATGAAACTTCATTCATCTTACTAGACTGAATTTTGATGGATTGTTCATCAGAAGTGTCCCCGTGGTGCAACACAGGTGACAAAGACTGTGGTAGCCAGGGACAAAATCTCAAACTCTTCCTCCCCATCTGTACCACTGAAGTAGGGAGTCCAGTTGCCTGGGAGCACAAGGTTGACAGGAGACAGCCATTCCTACAGAGAATAGTTTGGATTTCAGACATGCTGTACTGCCCTCTGGAGGTGTCTGTTGGCCTCTTTCAACTCTGTGGGGAATCCAGAGCTACTGAGCTGGGAGGTGGAAGATAAGAGAGCCTAAAGTGAAGTGGGACGTATCTGGCTAAAGCGTTTGTGAGCGCTATGTAATCTGGCCTTGGGCAGATCAGGCAGATGCAAAGGCAGATCGCGTTTTTGCGGGCTGCTTGCAAAACCTTCCTTTTCAAATGAAAGATCCCACCTAGCAGATGAACAGTAGTGTTCTGTTGAAATTGCCGGCCAGTAGAAATAAAAGAAATCATGTAGGCAAGAAAAACAAAAGCAGCAACACAGGAAAAAACTCATGCTTTCTTCAAAAAGCAAGCAGTTAACAATACTCATTGCATAGCTTTTCTGTCTCTGCTGTTGCTAGTGAGTAAATGGAGGCATCTGAGGCGTTCCCAGGTTTACAATATCAGCTCAGTTGTGTTACCACACCCACTGTAACAAAACCAGCACACCTTTATCTCTAAAATGTAGGCTTATCTCCCGTAACCTCTTTTATTTCCGTGCCTTTTTAGATTGCAAATAATCATTTTTGTTTCCAAAGTAACGTGCTCTTCCACTGTGTTTGTGCATGTGTGTGTATCTAGCGGCGCTGACTTGCTTCAGTTGTGGTCTCCTGATCTCATATGGGTTTGTTGTTGTAGTCATACATACATGCCATACAGCTTAGTTCAGCAAAACCACTCCTAGCTGACCTGAAATATTTTCATATCCTTCTAGTGCGTGTAACCACAGCCCGGAAAATGCTGCCTCTTACGAGTCTGTAAATATCAGTACAGCAGCTGTGTGCTTCCTTTTTCTGGAGGTGTAAGCTTGTCTGCAAAACTATGAGAACCAAATTACAGAATGTTAAAAAAAAATTCCACATGTTTAGTTACAGAAAAAAACCTGGAAAATTAATCTGAAAATCCATAGCTCTTTCATGAACCTTTAAAAGGAAATTTTTGCTTAATGTTCATAGTTAAATTTTTATATAATTACAGATCAATAGCATTTTGTTATCAACTCAAATCCTAAAGAAAAATTGTGAGCAGGAGAAATGGAAAGGAATGTGACATGGAGTGTCTTATTACATTAGTTTAAAAGCACAATTAATAGTTATTTAAGTGAGTCCCAGGAATCTGGGGAGTAAATAAAGGACTCCAGAATCTATTCATGCTAATATTTTAATTGAACTAATTAAAATGTGCAGGAGATTAGGATTAGACAAAGTAGTACGCTGCTCTCCAGTACCTGCATTGGAACAGATTTTGCAAGAGGTAAGAAGTTATGCAGCGATGACTTAAATCATTGTGGTGCATAACTTAGTATGTCCTGTACAATTGGATGTACATCCTTGTCTCTAAACTGGAAAGACATGGTTTTGATGGATGGACCACTCAGTGGATAAGGAATTGGTTGGATGGTCGCACTCAAAGAGTTGTGGTCAACGGTTCAATGTCCAAGTGGAGGCCAGTGACGAGTGGTGTTCCTCGGGATCAGTACTGGGGCCGGTGCTATTTAACATCTTTGTTGGTGACTTGGACAGTGGGATTGAGTGCACCCTCAGCAAGTTTGCAGATGACACCAAGTTGTGTGGTGTTGTGGACACGCTGGAGGGAAGGGTTGCCATCCAGAGGGACCTTGACAGGCTGGAGAGATGGGCCTGTGAGAGCCTCATGAAGTTCAACAAGGCCAAGTGCAAGGTCCTGCACATGGGTCGGGGCAATCCCAAGCACAAGTACAGGCTGGGCGGAGAATGGATTGAGAGCAGCCCTGAGGAAAAGGACTTGGGAGTGCTGGTGGATGAGAAGCTCAACATGAGCCAGCAATGTGCGCTGGCAGCCCAGAAAGCCAACCATGTCCTGAGCTGCATCAAAAGGAGCATGGCCAGCAGGTCGAGGGAGGTGATTCTGCCCCTCTGCTCTGCTCTCGTGAGACCCCACCTGGAATACTGTGTTCAGCTCTGGAGTCCCCAGCACAAGAAGGACATGGAGCTGCTGGAGTGGGTCCAGAGGAGGGCCACGAAGATGATCCGAGGGCTGGAGCACCTCTCCTATGAAGACAGGCTGAGAGAGTTGGGGCTGTTCAGCCTGGAGAAGAGGAGGCTCCAGGGTGATCTCATAGCAACTTTCCAGTACCTAAAGGGGGCCTACAGGAAAGCTGGAGAGGGACTTTTTACAAGGGCGTGTAGTGATAGAACAAGGGGCAATGGATTTAAACTGAAAGAGGGCAGATTTAGATTGGATATGTCGTGGGTTAGGTTAAACCGTCCCCCCCACACACAGCCGGTCACTCCCCCTCCCCCACCCCCAGGAATGAGGGAGAGAATTAAGGATAAACGTGAAACCCGTGGGTTGAGATAAGAATGATTTAATACAGATGATTTAATACAGTGTAGGTGCTCACCACCCCCTTGTATGCGAAGCCCGTCTCGTCCCGAAAACTGCAAATCCCGGACGAACGCGAGGCCCCGAAATAGAGAGGGGCAGAGAGGGAGAGATAGTACTCCGAGAGTGGGAGTACTGGGAGAGAGAGAGAGGAAAGGAAAAAAAAAGCAAAGCAATAGAGTGAAAAACACAGCAAGCGCAAAAGAGCAAAAGCGGCAAAAGCCAAAGCGCAAAAGCCCTTCTTCCCGTCTGACCCTCGCTTTTATACTGGGCATGACGCTGCATGATATGGAATACTAATTGGCCAGTTTGGCCCTCAGTCTTAAGTTCCACACAAATCACAAGGGGAATCGTGTCCCCCTTGTCCCAGCTATGCTCCCCCCTTATCCCACCGTGCTTCTGCACTCTGGCACACTGATAAGTCCTTGGCAGCTTGTTATCAGCGTTCTTCTCAGAGTGAGCCTCTGAGTAAAACCAAAACATGGAGCTTTTCTAGCTGTTAAAAAAAAAAACCTCTGTCCCAGCTAAAACTAGGACAGGATATAAGGAAGAAATTTTTCACTCAGAGGGTGGTGAGGCAGTGGAACAGGTTGCCCAGAGAAGCTGTGGATGCCCCATCCCTGGAAGTGTTCAAGCCCAGGTTGGATGAGGCTTTGGGCAACCTGATGTAGTGGAGAGTTTCCCTGCCCATGGCAGGGGTGTTGGAACTAGATGATCTTTGAGGTCCCTTCCAACTCTAACCATTCTATGATTCTATGATTCTATGTACTGCTTTATTTTGTAAGACGTTAGATAAAACAGACAAAGGTCATGTTTTCTTGAAACAGGTAAAAGCATTTACCTGCCTAGTCTCTCTGTTTCACTGTAAAACATCAGGATCCGACGCAGCTTATGCTGTCGTATAAATAATCATTTTTCTCTGCTCGTCTGTTCCCTACGGGACATCTGTTCTTTGTGTTTACCTCCAGATGCTCCAGTTTTTTTATGTGTGATCTTTCAGTAGTGCTGCTTCCCATATGTTTTCTGGAGTATATTTATTACTGAATTCATAGAGCACCTGATGTGCAAGCCATCTGGAAATCATAGAGTCCTATATCTAGGCTTTCCTTCTTCCTACTCCATTTCAAATGATTCTGCTGCATCTTCCTTTAATCAGAAGTTCAAAAGCATATTTGCATGACTAAAACCACACACATGTATGTGTATGTATATTCAGAACACTGCAGAGCACTTGTTATTTTGCTGTAGTTAATGTAACTCAGAAGAAGTGCTTTGAACTTGTCTAATAGAAAGTGCACACATTTCACTTTGGGAAAGTATGGACATTTTATGCTCGACTTCATGCCTTAGATGCCTATGTATCTGCCTGAGCATCTGTATTAATGACTTTTCTGAAATGATTTATCTATTTACAGTTCAGTTTAAGTTAACAAAAGCAAAGAAGGATGACATTGTCATTAATACTTCTCGTAAGTAGTTAGGCAGGTAGTTAAAGCACTCTGTATTGTCCTATTGCTAGAAGGGATCAGCTTTACATGAGATGCAGTAATGGTGTACTGTGCAAGAAAAAATAAAATAGGGTCACTGAAGCCATTCCATTTTGTGTTGGAAAGAAATATTGCTCGCCAGATTGGTTGTTTACTTATTGTCTCAGCTGATGTGCAGAAACTTCCAGCTGAGGAAGATGTGCTAGCTGGGTCGTTTGTAATGAGAGAAGCATATAATGAACATACTTATGGATATGTCCAGAAGCAGAATAGGCAGACAATTTGAGGGTAGTCTTTTTCAAGAGCCGAGTTTTTCAGCTACAGCTAATGAGTATTAGGAAGCTACTGCCTCCTTTTCCTGGCTACCAGCAAAACCCTGTCCTATAGCAGCATATTACCAGTCCATGTGATCTGCAAGTGTAAATAAAATCTGTGTAGAAAAGCAGCAAAGCAAGCCCATTTTGTCAAAATTATTCAGATAAAAACACACGGATAATATTCTTTACATTAAACTGGACCATTTTAATAGAACAGAGAGTTAGAGAGTCACTAAATATGTGTCAGGTAAAGGTGGTAAAATCTCTGTAGGAAATCAATTACCACTGGAGCAATAACTCAGTCTGTATCATCTGACACCAACAGACTTTACAAAGTATATTTTTCCTTTGAGGAGAGGTACTTTAGAATTTGATTTCAAATGAACAACTGAGGAGCTTAAATCCTGAAATAAATTTGAGGACCTGAGTGATTATTCCTAAAATACTTAGCTAACTTAGCACCAATGCAGCAGACTGAAGAGCAGATTCCTTACCTCAGCTCTGTAGTCACCCACAGTCCATTAATTGTGGGTTGACTGTTCTAGACTTCTGAGAACTAGATGAGACCAAACCCTACAGCGTTAGGAGGACCATCAAGTTCTGTTTAAACTCATTGTAATAGACTGTTTAGCATTTTGAAAAGCAGGGAACTAAACTTAAACCTGTCACTGAAATAAGTTTTACATTTCAGATTCAGAGTAATTTATATTATGTTTCAGCTTTATAATTTCTAGTCAGTTACTATAATGGATATAGTAGAACGAGTGAATTATTAACCTAGAAAAAATGAAGCAATTGAGGTAAGTTTAATAGTTATTCTGATCGTCATCATTCATAGAGTATAAGAATGCTATGCACTGTTAGTAGTAAGTTTTCTGATCATATAGTCTGAAATATGCTTCTACCTGCAGGTCATGGGATAACAGCAGTAAAGGAAAAAGCAGGAACTACCCTAGGAATTCATAATGCCAGTTCAGCATCTTCGGAAACAGCAGAGCCTCCTGCAGCTGAAAGTCCAATTACACGTAAGTTCAAGTTCACTGAAATTGGACAAAACTCTTTGACACTGCTAAATTCATCCAATTTACAGAATTTTAAGATTTTGATCCCAGAATCCAGTTTACTGTAATTTGTGACTTGAAAGTATGCTGTAGCTTGCTTTTTTCTTTCGTTAGAAGCAGAAGTTTCTTTGGACCAAAGCTCTTCTGAGAATATTCCTTCTTCTCCTTCATCTGGATCTCGTGGCATGTTGTCAGCTATCACTAATGCTGTACAGAACACAGTGAGTCATTTTAGCTGCCTCTCTGTTCTAGTTATTCTTCATCATTTTTATTCGCGTCTTCACTGTAGGTCACATTTAACAGGTAGAGTTTGTTCAGTTATAGGTCATAGGTCTTTGTAAAAACAGTTCTGTTGTAAGTCTGTTTAGAGTCTCTTCCTTGGCAAAGTAACTGTATCAAATAAAAAAAAATAGTCAAACACAGTTACTACTTTGGCACCAGTTTCAATGTGAAAATATGGTCTTCTCCTAAACTATATAGAATTCTGCAAGTTCTTGGGGAATCTTTTTTGTAGTTGTGGTACCATCATCTGTTTTTTTTTTACAGTTAAGTCCTTCCAGAGAAAGTATGGCAAGTTTTGTTATCATTTTGAAGGCAGATAAAATAAGAAAATACTCCATTTACTTTTTTTAATGGTTTTACTAAACTCTATTGTTAGTCCCTCGCCCTCACCCCTCTATCTAGGCTCTCATTCCATATTAGCCTTTTAGCCTTCCCGGAAGGTGGTCTGGTGGCAAACTCAGTGAGGCAAAGTCTTTTATCCACGGTTCTTTCCTATTACGCTTTCCGTGTATGTTCTCTTATATTGTGTGTTGCACTTCATCCTTTTCTGGTTTTCTGTGTTTCAGCTTTTCACAGAATCACAGAATCACAGAATGTTAGGGATTGGAAGGGACCTCAAAGGATCATCTAGTCCAATCCCCCTGCCTGAGCAGGACCACCTAGATTAGATCAAAATCCTGTACCATACTGTTTCCAAATCAATTTTTGTGTCATCTTTTTCCTCAACATTTTTTTCAGACTATTATCATGCAAATGTTTTCGTCTGGGCTTTTCAGTATGATGCTTCCCTTGAAATTCTAAGACTTTAAGCATCAGCTAAAAAAGCATAGGAGACTAAGTCCCCATTGAGCATGTTTTACAAAGTGACAATTCTGTTTTAGTGCGTATCCAGTTCACTCTGAGTGCATCATCACTCTAATACCAAAGATTTTGGGAGCATAGGGAGATTCCTATGGACTATTCCTAAGACTGTTGCTACAGAATCTGGAGCATCATAGGGCTTGTGAGAGCTGGGCACCAGTAAGATTACCTGAGCATTGTATAAGATTTTCAAATGAGAGAAATGTTTTCTTGTGCAAACCTCAAGAGGCTACAGCAATGAACGTCACCAAACAAAAAGCATAACTTAAGGTCTCAGTAAGTTGCCTGTAATGCCATTGGAGACTTTATAGGGTTTTCCATTTATATTAGGTTACATCAGCACATGAGTATATGACAGATACATAATCCAGATTGAAATCGAGATCTTTAGCCAGTGAAAATTCTTCAGTGTACATGAAAAGTGATGAGTGAGGGTGAGTGCTAATGCACAGGCACAGGAAAAACAACTGTATTTCGATAGACAGTTCCAGAGTGATCATAAGTGTCAAAATTTTAGAAATCAATTAGGTAAGGCAGGATCATACTGTTCATGATGGACTTTGGCTACATATAATTCATATCTAAAATATGTTCCCACGGACTAGATGCCACTTCGGATGAAATTAAGGTGGCCTTATTCATAATTTTTTTGTCGGCAACAGCTGTTACGTTTCCTCCAGCGTAAGTCTTTTAATTAGCTACAAGTATTTGTATAGTTCATTTTTTTCTCTTTGAAAATATGTTCAGAACAAGGTAATATAATTTTATAAATGTATCAATCTTATTGTTAGTTAACGCATAGAAAATCTAGGGACCTGAATGTTCAAAGATGGTGTCAGCAAAAGCAACACTCTTTACAGTTCATATTAGCATAAAGCAGAAAGAAAATAACCGCATTGCTTTATTTTATACAGGGGAAAAGTGTATTATCTGGAGGCTTAGATGCTTTGGAATTTATTGGGAAGACAACCATGAATGTCCTTGCAGAAAGTGATCCTGGATTTAAGAGAACCAAAACACTGATGGCAAGAACAGTTTCTCTATCTCAGGTTGGATTTATTTAAATACAGCTCTGTCAATGCAGTTTCAGATTCCTTTTCCAGAATTTCAGATGCCTCAGGGAGAGGCTTTTTTTATTGCAGTAGATATTGGCTAGGCTTATGGAAATAAATATTGTGCTTTATATTTACTCCGCTTTTTTTTTCTTCTCAGAACCACAAAAGATAATGTAAAGTCATCTTTTCTGCATAATGACATGTACAATAGCTGATTTTATTATGTGATGATAAATCATGACACTCTGGAGACAGAATTAAATTGTTGGGGTTTTTATAATGGCTGTAGATAGCTGTAGACTATTTCTTAGTTACTAGCACTATGCTACTTTCCTTGGAAATGAGTAATACTGGAATATGACATACATTTCATTAGGAATTAAAGCTGTGAAAAGTTATATCTTAATGTCTATCTAAACTATTGTTACCCTTACACAGTCATGACTCATGTTCAAAAGTTGAGAGACATGATAAAAACATAAATATAAGTGCTGTCAGTACAAAATTATTTTAGCTTTGCGGACACTGAGAGGAGGGAGGCTGTGGAAATCAACAGACATTGAAAAAAAATTTAAGGTTACTACGTGTTTACTTCCTTCTAGAGAGGAGTAAGGTGTTTTTCTTTTAAGGAAATGTTTCATCTTTAGTGTTGGTCATTGTAAGTGTAAACAGACCGATACTGTTGTAGTAAGCCAAAAGCAAATGGCTCTTGTTAAGGCCCACAGGGTTAAAATGAGCTTTTGCGAATACCCTCCTAAACAATACACGTGAATTCACACATAAAATCTGAGGCAGAAAGTGACATAAATCAGTTCTCGTGGGTCACATAACACAGTGCTTCCTTTTCAGTGATTTGTAGATAAAACTTTGTGAGTGAGCTTTTGAAGGTGGAGACTGAAAAATCTACCATCATGTCTTTTGTAGTAAATGAAGAACTGAAGATAATACTGCAGAAATTTTGAATGATGCAGTAGTGTAAGTGACGAGAGTTCACCTGCATTCAGAGGCTTATTTGTGACTTAAGATGCAGTTCAGATGTATTTACCTGCTTTACTGTAGCAAACTCATAGGAGAGGCCATTTGTTCCTGGGAACAGAAGGAAGGAATAGAAGATCCCATTCTCTACACTATTCTATCTCTCTTACACACTGATAGGAGTGTATAAGAAGATCACTCCAAAATATCCCCAAGTATATGAAGTATAGTTCTACCCCACCTTTGGTGGAAGTCATACCTTATTAGGCCAATGTCTTTTGTCAGTCCCACTGTCATATAAAACTGACTTTTGTATCTGGTAAAAATATTTTATAGGAAATATTTATGTAGGTGCATTATTTATGCAAGTAGGTAACTAGGTCCTGGAAATAATATTCTTCCCATATTGTGGTCTGTGGAATGGATTGCATGACTCTTTAAGACTGTGTATGAAATAGTCCTTCTTATTTTCCTTTCATTGTAGTTGGTGGCTAAATTTATTTTATGGTATCCATAGATGACATTGCTTTTGAGAACATAAGCAAGATTATTTGTGTGTTCATTGTTTGTCAAAAAAAGATGGTTAGCAATTACCATTGGGAAAACCACACTTAGAGTGCTACTTAAATATTTTATTAGAGAAGTTTATCAAAAAAGAAGTTAGATATTTCAGCTCTAAAATTTCAGCTCTGCAGGTGTGATATAGTCCCAAATTTTATTACTACTTCCTAGAAAAGCAGAAAGTAATAAAATCTGGCATACCTGCAGCACTACCAATAAAACAACAGGAATGATGTATATTTTTGCAGCTGTTGCGAGAAGCTAAAGAAAAAGAGAAACAGAGGCGGGCCCAACAAGTTACAGTTGAAAGAACAGCACATTATGGACTACTTTTTGATGAGTTCCAAGGTTTGTCTCATCTTGAAGCTCTGGAAATCCTGTCAAATGAAAGTGAAGCCCAGGTACGGTATGCAGACAGCATTAATCAAAGCGATTGGTAAGAAATTGTTCTTTACAGTAATTTCGCTTTGCAGCTGCATGTTAAGTTTTTCATCATCTTCGGAGAAAGCTGTCTTGGTCCCATGGGCCGGTCCTGGGCTTCAGGAAATCACTCTCAACACACAAAAAATTTGGCTCTAAGATTAATTCAAAACAAACAACTTCGCAACTGAAAGTTATTTTTGTTAGGACCATGTATCAGCTTGTGACACTGTGCAGATGTCATCTCAGAATTGGCAAGGAAGGTGATGTCTTTTGGTTTTGTATCAGGCCCTGATACATTCAGGAATGCCATACCTACTACAGCTAGAGAATAGTGAATTAAAATGAATTCCAGATTACTTACTCAATTCCTAAGTCTTCCTTACTGTGTTTGATTTTAAACTTCCATAAAACTACCCCAAGATACCATTACTGGAGGTACACAAATGATATATGTCTCTCTGAAGAACATGCTAAAGTTAATAAGGCCTGTATGATAAATATGGTTTTGAATTTTAGCTGTCAATTAAACCACAGTTTTATAATTCAAAACAAATGTTCTGGGTGAAGGTAGAGACCTGATGATCTTGCAAGGCTGGTGTAATTTTTGTGATACTCAACATATTTTGTTGATGAGAACTAAAAGTGCATCTACGTAAGTTGGAAGGTTAGAGACAAGATTTAAGCATAATAGAAGTTTCCATTTCTTTGCCTGTTTTGGTATCAGGCTCAAAATGAGCAATTTAAGAAAAAGCCTATGTTTTGTTTAGGAATTCTTTCTGCCCTTTCTTTTACAGATTCAGTCATTTTTAGTGACACTTGATGGAGAGCAGCTGGAGACTGTGAAAAATGATTTAATTGCTATAAAGGAGATTTTTATTCCAAAGGAATCAGATGATGAAGTGGTACAGGCACAGAAAGGTAATTCGAAATACAGAAACTTAAACATATGAACAATTGTTACTTCTGCATATAGTAATTTAAAAAATTACAATCCAAACTATAATTTCTGATATCCTGATACTCATAAGCAAGTTATTAAAATTAATAATAATTCTGAAGTTCTGGAAGCTGATCAATGCTTAATTTTGGATTTATGTTGTAACTGAAGTGTGAGATAGAGAAAATATAAGGTAAGGAAGTATTGTGTTACTTTACTGTATCATCAGTGAAAGCAAAGCAAAACCAAGAATAACCTTTCGGATAACTGAGGTTTTCCTTCAGAATCTGTTTATGAAATTGTGTAATCTGAAAGTTTAGGAGTGTTTAGCAATGGTTTTCTGTTTAGCAACTTCATGCTTACCTTGCACCCACCTTTGCTAGATAGGGAAAAGATCAGAGTGTAATAGAGGAACTTAAAAACCCTGAACTTTTTGAAGGAAAGTCACTTTGGAACATAGTGGCAAAGCTGCTTTCTAGGTATTGCTTGGCAAAAGGTGGCATGTGGAGTGTGCAAAAGAGGTTACCGTAGCAGAAGCGTGCTGTAACTATGACATGGTGCTCAGCGTCAAAGAGAATGGGGCCAGCACGGCAGTCCGTAGGTCAGCTCACAAAAATTGTAATAAAATGGGTGGGCCCTTTGGTTAGGGGCAAAATAGGTGTCTGTCTTAAACAGGTCAGGAATTTTGGCATTCCCCAGAGCAGGCTGGGAACAGAAGGATAAGAAGTTAGCTAAAGTCACCACAGTTCATGTCTCCAGGCCGCCGAGATCCACACCAAACCTCTTCTACCTAATAGAAACAATACGCTTGACCTGACTGAGGACTGGCGCATGCCATTAAACACCGTATTGTTGTGATTCAGAAACAATTATGCATAAAAAGATATTTCTGCCACATCCTCTTGATCTTCTCAGGGTGCTTTACCCATAAAAGCTACATTTTGTAAGATGATGAGATATGCTTTCTCTAGCCTTCAGAAAAGTTAGGAAAATTGTGTTAACATCCACACGTTCTAGCTGGAAAGTCTTTTCTGCTCAGACTGCTCTCTCTACCAGTGCTTAGTCAGCATTATGCCTGTTGCCTCTCAGAGGGAGCTTTTTGTTTCCTTTCAGGGCGGGGGCAGCGAGTGTTCCTTGTAGTCTCAGTAAGGTAGAGTTTTGTGCTCTTCTTTTCCCTTGTTACTTTTTTAAAAAGTGGATTTGTGAGAAATAGAAGTCAAGAAAGTGTATTACTTAAGAGTAAGGATTCGTGAGGTGTCTATTGTTCCTTAATTTCTGTGGGAAATAGTTCCTTGCTTTGAAGCCAGCCTCTAGGAAAAGCTCTGTTTCTTGCACAAAGTGATATTTTCTCTGTGGTCAGAAGTTCTGTTTTTTCAGTGAAGCGCAGCTGCTGATCATGCTCCTGGAAACATTAACTGGCCTTCTAAATAGACTGGGACCAAGGCAATGTGCACCTTAAAAAAAAAAAAAAAAAAAGGAGAAAAAAGGCAAATTCAGAGCGTGCTGCAGGTTTTCCCCTGCAAAAGCAAATAAGTCAGCAGTAAGGCACAGTAAGTCAAGTCCTCCTCTCTGTGACAGCGGAAGTAGCGACCACACACATGTTCTCTCCACCCTACAGCTGAAAGGGTGTTACTTCAGGCTGCAGTTCAAAAATACTCACATCCTTTAGTACAGTCAGGCTCAAGATTTATTAGTATTTCATATATTAGTATTAAGTTGGATAAATTTTAGTTCCACTGGAGGACACCAAAAGAATGGAAATGTTAATCGCTCCTCAGAGTAGCTTTCTGTTAGGGCTGAGCTGACAATTCTGTGGTCAGGCTGCTAACCTGGGACGTGTAGCTTTTACTTCTTTCTTCAGCCTCTCACCCATAATCCGTAGCCCATGCAACACTGCATCAAGAGTGCTCTTAACACTGTACAGTGCTTCGACACATCCCCTCTAGACAGTGTCCTAGTCTGGGTACCCTTCACAAAAATATGTTACCTTCATTAAAATCTTATCAGAGTGAGTGAAGGCTTCTTATGATCCTCCTGAGTCAGGGAAAACCAACCTTCATCCTGAATTTGTTAATGCACAGGATCGTAAGTGTTTTTATTAAGTGCAGCAAATGCATAAAACTTTGTAAAACTTAAAGAATTTCATTAATAGACCCTTGCATGACGATTGTTTGCCATTTTTAGATAAAAATATCTAGCACCTTTACAAGTAATGTTGTATGTGATTTGCATGTCTGTTTCCCCTCATGGAGCACAGTTTTATTAAACAGATTAATGCTTCATTCAGACTTTGGTTTGCCACTTGTTACATCATTTAAATTGGATTCCAGTGACTTTCTGTTGACTACACGTAGTGTTCTGGTCATATTTACAAATAAGTTTAGCTTTCCAGAGAGCACACCTGATCTTTTAGGGTCTAGGTTTGAGTTGTTTGGTTTTATTTTTAAACTGGAGTTGTTTATCTGAAATGACTCGTTGAGACCTTAAGCATAATTTATATTTACACTAAGACAAGGGTCTATGTTTAATGTTAGCAAAAATTTTAAACATAATTTAGCATCCAGCATAGATAAAACACAGTAAAGATTAACAATAGGTTGTCTGATCAGGATTAAATGCAGCTCATGTCTTGCTCTGAAGAAAAGGCTTGATTCTAGTTTGTGTTCTCAGTTCAAGTTAGTTAATACAATATGTTCTGTTAGTCACATTAATAGGTTTTACACTTAGAAAATCAAATCAGTAGGCTATGTGTTACATAGTTTTACTTAAGCTAGCTAATTGAGCAAGAGGTAGTAGGCCATGTTAAATTCTGTGGAGGAATTTTGAGTTTTAATCCTGCTTGTTAAACAGTTTGAAACTGCAACTAACTTGCCTTCAGTAAGATTTTAATTTATCTTCCTAGCTCAAAAAACCTTGTGGTTTTTCCTTTATGTAAAGAAGCCACCCCCCTACAAAAGACAGAGATTAACTAATAGTGTTTGAAAATGCTAAATCTTATCTAGCCACTGAGCAGTATTTGAAAACAAGTTAATTAACACTTACTGCTAACTTGTTGCCACTTTCTCGACATCAAAGTCATGTTATTTATATGATGTCATTTGTCAGCGCTATATATATTCAGCAAAAGAAAAGACTAGCTAGGAGGAAGGCCAGTACTTTGCATTCAAGTGTTCAAAAAGGATGGCTCTTTGTTTTATGTAAACTCTCAGGATCTCATTCAGACATGTTAGTGCTGCTTTTAGGTTCTACCATAAACACTTTCAGTCCTGCATAAGGAGAAATTACTGCAGTGATCTTTGGAGGACTGTTTTGGGAGAGAATTGGTGCTAGGCTTTGTTCTTGGCAACTTTGAAACTAGTATTGTAGGGGGTTTGTGTCTTTGCTTAACAGTCAGATAGATGCAAAATCAATATGAAAAGAAAGAAAGGGAAAAGATATTTTCTGACACAAATAGGAGAAAGCCAAATACATGCCCTTCTCTCTAATGTTTCCTCTCGCTTTGATTATGCAACTCTTTCATGTATTTTTCACTACAGCTTCTTTTCCTTTCAGCTGTTTGTGAAATAATCAGAGGAGAATATCTGAAAAAGTAGGTTTACCTACATTTTGAAAGCCATTGGCACAAAAAATTTCATATGTGAGGTTAAGAGAAACTGTAACCAAAGTGAGTATTGAATTGAAAATGCCAGTTATCAACAATTTTGGTAATACTGCATTGATCTAGTGAACTGCTTATCAGTTTTCAGCATGCTGCAGTTTATAAAACAATTTGGCATTGTTTTAAGAACAAGTGAATTCAGTGTATCAAAAACCTGAAAGTCTCATTTCCAAAATTCACTGGTAAGGAAAGCAATTAAATGATCTCTGTGCATCTCTTTGGCCTGCCAGAGTACATTCTTCTTGACCTGTTCTCCAGCTGTTAAAGGGAAAGCTCAGTCTCTTGGTCATTGCAGGTGAAGAGTTCTTTGTGCTAAATACTTACGTATTTTATAGCACCAAGGATAGATACTCTTTTTACAAGCAAGGGTGAGATGTCTTTTGCTGTAGGAGATTACAATCTGAGTGTCAGATTCCACCACATTTCCACATGATGCAAGGTACTGTGGATTGTAAACTGTTCTACCAAAATCTCCAAACTCATTGGAGAGTAATGGCCATCCACGTTAAGCCAAGTATGGAAGATTTGCATAAAAATGGAAAAACTGGCCTTACCTAATAAATGAACAAAAAAGTTGAAATACAGCAAGACATAAAATTCTTTTTTTAAGTAACTGGACTTCTGTCAGGCTCAGTATGGGGACTTTAACCTTTTAGCGTCATCAGGCTGAAAAAAATGAATTTGGTATATTCCCCCAGGAAATGTTAATGAAGATTCCAAACTCAGTAAGTGCAGATGAACAGAACCAACCAAAATAACAACTTTTAGGAGCTTAGAGCATGTTAGAATATGGCAACTGCAAGTAGTCAAAGGAATATGTATAATAAAGTTGAAGTTTGAATACTAGTGATACTTATCTTTGCTCATAAATCTTTTGAAATGTAAGTGCAGATTCTTTAAGGCTCATTACTCCAAAGCAGATCAGAAAACATTCTTCATTAAAACAAAGCTTAATCTTAAAATAGAAAGAAAACACACCTCTTATGTGTGGTTTGCACACAGAGCAATAAAGAACATGTTCTGCAATATGTTTCCTCTGAAACTTATTTGTGTCTAGTCTTGCAGCAGTTTTAATTCCATGTCTTGAAGGAAGAGGTTAATATCTCTTCTGCTTTGGTTATTTTGTGGGACATGAAGTGCGTCTCTTTTCCCAAGTAACAAGTGATAGGACAAAAGGAAATGGCCTCAAGTTGCACCAGGGGAGGTTTAGCTTGGATATTAGGAAAAATCTCTTCACCAAAAGGGTTGTCAAGCGTTGGAACAGGCTGCCCAGGGAAGTGGTCAAGTCACCATCCCTGGAGGTATTTAAAAGATGTGTAGATGTGGTGCTTAGGGACATGGTTTAGTGGTGGACTTGGCTATGTTAGGTTAACGGTTGGACTCAATGATCTTCAAGGTCTTTTCCAACCTAGATAATTCTATGATTCTGTGTATTTTTGTCAGATAACTAGGGATAATGCAGCTTCTTCTCCTCTTACCTGTTTTTTGTGAAACTTAATGGAATTTGCAATGGGGTGGAAGGAGTAGTTGAAATGTCAAGCTAGCATATCTGGTTGTACAGGTACTTCTCTTGCTTTTTCGCTTCTTTCTTCAAGCATATACACACACACACTCCCCCCTTTGTTGTATCACTGTCACTGGTTTTCAAGTGCCAGAGTGCTTAGGGAAACTATTTGACTGGATATATTTGATCGTGTGAAATATTATAGTGCTAACACCCTAAAAATATTGTCTTGTTTTTCTTGCAGCAGATATGGGAGAAGAGTTTGTCAGCATGCTCACCGAACTGCTGTTTGAATTGCACGTTGCTGCTACTCCTGACAAACTTAATAAGGTTAGAACCTGTTCGTGAGCTGCCCTCTGTTTCTTGGACAAAGACAAAGAGGGAGGGTTTTGTTCTGAAATCTGACACAGAGCAGTACCTGTGCCTGTCTCTGTTCAGAGAGTTCAGAAAGCAAAGTACAGGAGAGTGGGACTAAAATTATGACTATAGGAAAGCTTTCATAGAAGAAGTGAGGTTGCAAGCAATACAGATGCAATGACCAGCTAGCACAATGGGCTACGATAGAAAGCTTTGAACCAGGGTTGTCTCAGCAGAACAGAGTTCCTGAGCACAGCAGTTTGGTCTTCATACTGGGAACAAAGTTCAGGTTCAGAATTATTGTTCTTGCTCATCATGTTTATTCTTCTGAGGGACATCTCCAGACCTTTTTATCTAGAAGTGAAGTCTTGGAAGTTGTCTCATCTAGCTTCAGTCGGCTAAAAGTTGGACAACTAGAAGCTAGTGACATCGCTAGTCACATTTTTACTATCAGGCCCCTTTAAAGGTGATTGATCTGCTGATCTTAGGCTCAGATGAATGTTTATCTCTCTAGTTACATAGATAGACCAGCTTAGGCTTAGGTCTTAAAATATTTTAATTTGACTTCATGTTGAAAAAGAGAAATCATAAATTTCCTACTAACCATAACAGTAGTCTGAAGTTGCATAAGACTTGAAGTTTTATACAAAGTTTTATACAGTTTTTACAGAGTGCTTTTCCACTTTGATCTACTTTCATGGCTGGGAAGGCAGCTGAAGATACAGTGATTTTCTATTTATTTTTTTTTTAAGAATTTAGGACATTTCTCTTACCTCTCTTTTTTTTTTCTTTTTTTTTTATACCACCTTCTTATTTTT
This sequence comes from Tauraco erythrolophus, assembly GCF_009769465.1. Lineage (NCBI taxonomy): Eukaryota > Metazoa > Chordata > Aves > Musophagiformes > Musophagidae > Tauraco > Tauraco erythrolophus. The sequence continues at coordinate 46,762,926 of NC_141469.1, forward strand.
TTATTTGGGAAAATTATTTCCATGTAAATTCCTTTGAAAGATACCTCATAAAGCTGAAATATTAGTAACTTTGTCATTAACACCAACTCTAGATGTTGGTTAGAAATATCATACCTGTACAGGAATTATCCCTGGTTAATCCATCTTTATGCCATCAGAAATGCTTCTCCCTACAGTTTCTTAAATACACACTTAACTAAATGGTACACAGTGGCTTGGTATGTTTAAACTTCTGAATGTAAAAGGAAGTAATTAAATGTATTGTTAATTAATGTTCAGAAACATCTTTCGATATTCTGTATTTGAAGTGAACGTTGGGGTTGGTTTCTTTGTTTGGCAGGCTAGGAAAAAAGCTCATGAGTGGCTGGAAAAAGCCAATTTTTCCACCCCAGTAGACATAGAAGAGAAGCTGAAAGAAAAACCTGGAGAACCTGTTGAAGACAAGACTGAAAACGAAGATAAAATTGACAGTGATAAACCAGAAGTCGATAAAAACAAAACCGTGGAGGTAAAATAGCTTTTGAAGGATAAGTTTCATTAGGCAAATTGTCATGCTTTATTTGATAAAATTACTTCTTTATCTTTCTGTGTTGGTTTTATATGTTGTCCTTATATAACTATTCAATGTAGACCGAGTAGGAAACTAACTTACATAAATATTTTCATTGTTACTCTTTTCCCTAAAGTAAATATCAATGTAGCAGGTGCTCTGCCTAATGCACTGGTTTTATTTTTTTATATCTATGTTTTTGTGTGTGTGCATGCGTGTGTACAGAACATACAGTGAGCTCAGGGGTTCTGCGGTGCAATGTCAATAGCACATTGAAAGTCGTATCTCAGCGTTCCTTGGTATCTCTTTCTCCCAGCGACAATACACGGAAAAAATTCTCAAACTTTTTTAAACAGTTTAAATCACAAACAAAACAGAAAAATTATTTAGGCAACGCACAAGTGTTCATTCTCTTTATGAAAGATAGCACTTAGTGCTAGAAGTATTGTGTCCGTTTAGACAACCCCTCTTGTTGATAAGGTTAATTGTGATTGAATATTTTCCGCCATTATAGCAATATTAAATGTGGTTGGTATCTTTGTCAAGATTTTTTGAATGAATTCTAATAAAGAAATTACCTGTCGTGTTACCTTACAAAAAAGGTCCAAAGAAGGAAACAGAAGTACACCGTATATATTATGGATTTTTGTGTGATTGCAGATTTCCAGCTGGCATCACCTTGTGAAAGCTGTAACGCTATAGTGCTAGGTAGAATTTTTTATCATTGCTGATAAAAGCCACTTTTTTATTGGGAGTATTATCTGTTTCTACTCTGGAGATTCATGACTCAATACTTCTGGTTCCATATGAGAGTAATTATGACTTATTTCACAGTTAAGTGATCATTGTATTTGTTAGGACTAGGTTTAAAAGTGCTATGTTAAAAAATCCGAGACCCTGACCTAGTTCTCATTGAGATAAATGGTAGACTTGTTCTTACTAATTTTTCAGGATGACTATTTATAAAATACAGATCTGTATTTTATAATCTGCGGATATTTCATTTTCCAGTATTTTTTGTGAAGATGACATTATGACTTGTATTACTTCACTATGTATGTGGTCGTATTTCCAATTGGGGCAGGGAGGGCTCTTACATTTCAAATTCTTTTGTATGTATGTAGCTATATGTATATTTATCGGTGATGTTATTATAGATGATGTTATTCTCTGTTTTTAATTTAAGGAAATCTACATGCTGTCCATTGAAAGTCTGGCTGAGGTCACTGCTCGTTGTATTGAACAGCTTCATAAGGTAGCAGAATTAATTCTGCATGGGCAGGAAGTAGAAAAAACAGCTCAAGATCAAGCAAAAGTACTGACAAAGTGAGTATGACATATTTCATATATGAACATTTGACATTTGCTTAAAACTCATGAAGCTCTGTTCAGCTTTTGGCACTTGAAGACACAGTAATTCCATGGATCAACAAGCAGCATTGGCTTTAGGGATCCTGGTGCTATATTTTCTCATATGATCAAATTACATAGGCTACCTGTCATTTTTTGCAATGGCGAGCATATGTATGTTTACAAAAACATGACCTGTTCGCAGGCTGAATGTTGTTTCTGCTCCAACAAGTGAATGCACATGCTAATTTTGAGTTGCATTTCATATTCCTCTGCAAAAGGTACTTGTGGAGAAACCTTTTGGCTGCTGCAGCATCCTGTGAAAGTTCTTTCCCTATGCAGGCTAACTAAGAAACACCTGTAGCTCGTTACACTGGGAAAGTTACCTTGAAACAGGTGCTGTAGCATTCAGCCAATCACTCTGGGAGATGGATGGTCAAGTGACCAATAGCTTTGACCCATCTAGCAAACCATGTGACTCCTGACTATTTAAGGCAGGGCATTTACTCCTAAGGGTGAGGCATTTTCTTCTGAGCCTTGGAGCAGTGTGGGCCTTCCTTACAGTAGAGCCTGAAGCCTTTGTATTAGAACATTGGTCTGCTTGGAGCCGCCTGAAGCCTTCCAGCTGCAACAACTGGTGACCCCAATGTGATCCAGCCACAACTAAGATCTGAAGGTACGTGCTTCCGTACATGGGGCTCCAAGGGACGAACTGCAAATTAGAATGATGGGACAAAGCTCCACAAAAGAAAGCATGATGTTTTCCATTCTCAAACCTGCAATGACAATTGCAGGTGCTAAAATAAGTGATGAAGCTCTCTGTGAGCTGTTAAATTGGGTGGCAGAGCATGAATGCCTGACGGACCTCAACACCCCCTTTAGCTCAGAAGCGTGGAAGCAGCTAGGGGATAAGCTAATCTATGAAACAGTATTTGGACGAAAGAACTTTCACAGGATGCTGCAGCAGCCAAAAGGTTTCTCCACAATACTGTGCTAGCATATACAGAATTTGCTTTTAGAGTGCATAATGCAGTCTTATTATCTGCCAAGAATATCATTATCTAGTGATTATCTGCCAAAAATGTACAAAAATCAATCTGTAGTTCTGAACAATAAAACCACACTTGTCAGCAACTTTGTAGTAAACCATGACAAAACATACATACATTCAAGAAGCCAGTTTATCTGGTGAGACTTAAAATCCAGATTTCAAGCTCTCTCAAGTAGTCGATTCTACTGATTTCAGTTGGCTTTGACTTAAGATGTTGTAAGCACTTGAGTCTTAAGTAAGTGCAGTATTTAAGCAGGTGTTTAAGAATGCCAGTAACAATAGCAAAGTCCATAGGAACACTTCAGTCTGAAACAAAGTGCTTGAACAAGTATTTTTCAGAATTAGAACGAAGGAACAGTGCACCTTGCAGGATAAGGTTCTATATGATGCGCTTGTGAAACTTGAGCAAAACATTGAAAGATCTAGGAATAAAACTAGATCTCTTTGTTCTCTCACGTTTTAACCACAGGGGTACTTCCTCTTTTAGTAGAGGAGATGTTTTATTGCTTAGGTAGGAGACTTCTCACTGTTCTTATTAAAGTTTGATTTATTTCCAACAGTATTTCTAGGAGTTGTGTTGCTGCAATCATCAGAAAAATGATAGTTAAACTAGAAGTTTAGAATTTACAAACTGAAACATTGCCCGATCAAAAAAGACTAGTGGTGAGCCAACATGACATCATTTTGCTGCTATAGTCAGCAATGAATATTTCAGGGGAGGAATATTAAAAACTATATAATGAACAAAGTCATTTACTAGAAGCAAAATTGCCTTAAGAATATTCTTGGCTTCTAAGATTAAGTTTGTGCCTGGAACACTCATAGGGTTTTCATCCATTGACAGGACAAGGATGTGTTTTTATACTTGTCTCTCTTTTTTTTAAACCAGTTTAACAAGTGCCATGTGCAATGAAGTTTCATGCTTATCAAAGAAGTTTTCCGATTCTTTAACAGAAGCTGGGGTAAGGTAACATTCAGGCTTTTTTTAATGTAGTTCACTTCTTAAAACAGAAATTGTTACCCTGGTTCAGTGGCTTTACATGAGGTGCTAGCGAAGAGGGCACCTCTTCCCTCAGATCAAGAACACAGAGCATTTTTACAGCAGACTCCCTGTTGCAGAGAAAGTTTATAAGTCTTGATAGACTGTAGTGTGGCCCCTGCCTTCTAAAACCTCTTTTTCTAGACACTTATTTTCCATTTTTCCTGATCACCACTCAGCACTTATCTTCTTGTACTGAAAGGGCCCCACATTTGAAGTCCCATAACTTGATATTTTCTTCTCTTGCTCAGCCTATCCTTTTTGAATGCATTTGTGTAAAAGTCATTAACAGATAACACTTCCAGTACCTTAAGATGGTTTCATGAGCTGTCTTCTTAGCTGTTGCTAAATCCCCTGGCCTAGAGCTACTGTGATTTCAAAAGGTTTAAGAGATTAGAAAATCTGTTTGGTCATCCATCTTAAAAAAAAAAAAAAAAGAAATCACTCTCTTATATATCCAGATATTCCAGTTAAGAACATCCATTAATCTGTGAACATCTTTGCTAGAAATAGTATCCTGCCTTTCAAGATGTTTCAAAGATGACTGAAGTCTGAGTATTCTAGCAGGATCCGGAGGCAAAAATTGTGCTGTTGCCGAAATTGTTCTATAAACGTCAGAGAACAAACTCTGGCTCTCCTGATTACTCCATGAAAGCATGAACGTACATCAAAGGAAATTTTCCCAGTCCTCCCATAAGCTCTTCCAGCACATCTTTGAAGCAAGTTTTTTCAGTTATTTGTAGAGAACGTGATTTACTGGGTTGCTTTTATTCTAAATAATTTACATTCCTTCCCATTACTCTGGGAGAAACTGCTTGTCTTGCATTTTGGGATCATATTTTAGCATATCTTTGTGTGACACTCGCAATAAATACATGCACAGACATATAAAAATAAATTGCACATGAAATATTAAGCTTGCCCCAGTCAGAAAACTGGAAACTAAAGCTTTCATAAGCATTGCACTAGGTTTTGTTCTTATCAACTCTATAATTAGTTTTTAGGATCAGATTGCCTTTGTGGACATTTGTGCAGACACATAAGAAATTGTGCACAAAGACACTTCCCACTGCCACAATACTCTCTAGGAGAGAGTTTTAGTAGGGCAATCTGGTGATCTTTATGTGCTGTCCCATCCCTGTAAGCTTTTGGAGAAAGATGTGGGCCTTTTGCTTACCATGATCAGGTAATAAGGAAATAGGAAAGGAAGGGAAAGGAAAGGAATAGGAAATAAGGAGCACCTGTTCCACAGGACTGTAGAAAATCTGCATCTTCCTGCGTGTCCCATCCCTGTGTTTCAACTTCCTCCTTAACCTGCCAACAGCACCTGGGTTCACAAACACATTCCAGTATCCTGCAAAGTACATTAACTCACAGGAAGCTGAGAAATGGCTTAGAACAGAAAACATTGTTTTTTTTCACACATAATGCCACCGCGATAGCTATATCTATGTAATTCAGACATTAGCTGTAGTGCTGGCTGTACACAGTCTATAATGTTGGCGATGTTTCTGAGCGAGGAGTAGTGCAGAAGTAAGAAATAACAGCTTTGCTTGCTACACAAGATTTCTTTCAAACTTCAGCTTATTGATTCATGCAATCAATAGTATTCAAGACAGAATAGATTGATCAGCCGATGAAGTGTACCTGGATGAAGTTTGCTGATGATACCAAACTGAGTGGAGAAGTGGACACTTCGGAAGGGAGAGCCACCCTGCAGGAAGACCAACCCCCAGGGAGGATGACAATACACACACGCTAATATCCTTCCCTAGGACCACACATATCATCAAGACATCCTCAGTTAAGAAGAAAAGGCAGGTGATTGTTTTAGGAGACTCCCTTTTGAGGGGTGTGGAGGGCCAGATTTGTAGACCTGACCCTTTACATAGGGAGGTCTGCTCCCTTCCTGGAGCAACAATTAGGGATGTGATAAAATCACTCCCATCTATAGTCAGGCCCACCAATTACTACCCTCTTCTTATTTTCCAAGTTGGTATGGATGACATTAGGAAAAGAAACATCCGGACTATTAAGAAAGATCTCAGGGTTTTGGGAAGAATGTTGAAGGGATCGGGGGCCCAAGTAAGATTCTCTTCTATCATACCGACTCTGGGACATGACACGGGTTGGAAAACAAAGATCGACACGGGTTGGAAAACAAAGATCGAGGATTTAAATAATTGGCTACAAAAGTGGTGTGAGGAAAACAACCTAGGCTTCTTTAACCACAGGCTGACCTTAATGCCAGATCTTCTATCTAGGGTGGGTTTGTCTCCGCGGGGGAAAAGGCTGCTTGCTACAGAACTAGCTGGGATCATCAACAGGACTTTAAACTAGATGTGAAGGGGGTGGGGGGTATTGTCAGACTTAGAGGATTAACAGCCGAGGACGGCCCTCCATTGTCTGATGAAAGGAGTGTAGGCAGGTGCCTTCGGCCTGATGCCTCAGTGATAGTAGGGGGTGATATGCGTAGTCAGGAGCAACACACAAGTTGCCTAGAGGTAAAAGAGATTCCCAAAAATAACAGCTCAGGTAATAAAACTTCCCCCCCTAGGGGTGCAGTGGGGTCGAAAGCCCAACTTACGTGCTTCTATACGAACGCACGCAGTATGGGCAATAAACAAGAGGAACTGGAAGCTCTTATCTGGGGAAACTATGACATAGTTGCCATCACTGAAACATGGTGGGATGACTCGTATAACTGGAGTGCTACCATGGATGGCTACAAGCTCTTCAGGAGGGATAGGAGAGGTAGAAGGGGTGGTGGGGTTGCCCTGTATGTAAGGGAAGGTCTAAACTGTTTAGAGTTAAATGTTGGGGATGACCTAGTAGAATGTCTGTGGGTGAAAATCAAAGGGGGGCCTATGAAGGTGGATATTGTAGTGGGAATCTGCTACAGGCCACCCTATCAGGACAGTGAGACTGATGAGCTATTCTTTAAACAACTGGGGTAAGTCTCGCGCTCACTAGCCCTTGTCCTTATGGGTGACTTTAACCTACCTGATGTCTGTTGGAAGTATAACATGGCAGTCAGGAAACAGTCTAGGTGGTTCCTGCAGAGTGTGGAGGACAACTTCCTATCACAACTGGTCAGTGAACCGACTAGAGAAGGTGCTCCCCTAGACCTGCTGTTTGTGAACAGAGAAGGTCTTGTGGGAGATGTGAAGGTTGGAGGACGCCTGGGGCATAGTGACCACGAGATAATAGAATTCTCAATTCTAGGGGAAGTTAGGAGGGGGAACACTAAAACGGCCAAGCTGGACTTTGGGAGAGCTGACTTTGGGCTGTTTAGAAGTCTGGTTAACAAAGTCCAATGGGAGATAGCTCTCAAGGGTAAGGGGGCGCAGGAGGGATGGTTACTATTCAAAAAGGAAATTCTGGAGGCACAGGAGTGAGCTGTCCCTGTGTGCCGGAAGTCGAGCCGCCGGGGTAGAAAACCAGCTTGGATGACAAAGGAGATTTGGGAACATCTCAAAAGAAAAAGGGATGCCTATAAGTCTTGGAAGAATGGGCAGGCGTCCAGGAATCAATACAGGGAGGAAGTTAGGACATGTAGGGAGATAATCAGGGGGGCAAAAGCCCAATTGGAACTTAGACTAGCCTGCTCCGTAAGGGACAACAAAAAGTCTTTCTATAAATATATTAATAACAAAAGGAGGGCTAAAGATCACCTCCAGCCCCTACTGGACTCAGGGGGTACGTTAGTCACTAGGGATGAGGACAAGGCTGAGGTCCTTAATGCCTTCTTTGCCTCAGTCTTTAATAATAAGGTCAGCAGTTCCCAGGTGAGCTGGCCTTCGGTGTCTGAGTGCAGGGAGGGAGAGCAAATTGAAGCTCCTGTGATCCAAGAGGAACGGGTCAAGGATCTGCTCCTTCGGCTGGATGCCCACAAGTCTATGGGGCCTGATGGTATCCACCCGAGAGTCCTGAGAGAGCTGGCGGATGTCATTGCCAAACCCCTGTCCATTATCTTTGGGCAGTCTTGGCTCACTGGGGAAGTTCCGCTGGACTGGAGGCTGGCGGATGTTACCCCCATTTACAAAAAAGGGCGGAAGGAGGATCCGGGGAACTACAGGCCTGTCAGTTTGACCTCGGTGATGGGCAAAGTCATGGAACAGGTTATCTTGAGTGCTATTAATGAGCACATACAGGTTAACCGGGTGATCAGGCCCAGTCAACATGGGTTTATGAAAGGCAGGTCTTGCCAATCAAACCTGATCACCTTCTATGACAGGGTGACCCGCCTGGTTGATGAGGGAAGGGCTGTGGATGTAGTTTTCCTAGACCTCAGTAAAGCCTTTGATACAGTTTCTCATAGTGTTCTGGTTGAGAAACTGATAACTGCTGGCCTGGACAGGCACACCCTCCTTTGGGTTAAAACCTGGCTGGATGGCTGAGCCCAAAGAGTGGTGGTAAATGGGGCTAAATCCGGCTGGAGGCCGGTCACCAGTGGGGTTCCCCAGGGCTCAGTGCTGGGTCCAGTTCTGTTTAACATCTTTATCAATGACCTGGATGAGGGGATTGAATGTACCCTCAGTAAATTTGCGGACGACACCGAGCTGGGAGGCTGTGTCGATCTGCTCGAGGGTAGGGAGGCCCTTCAGAGGGATTTGAACAGACTGGATCGTTAGGCTGAGGCCAATGGCATGAGCTTTAATAAGGCCAAGTGCAGAGTCCTTCACTTGGGGTATAAAAACCCCAAGTATCGCTATAGGCTCGGGGAAGAGTGGCTGGAGAGCTGCCTGGCGGAGAAGGACCTGGGGGTGTTGGTTGACTACCGGCTTGATATGAGCCAGCAGTGTGCCCAGGTGGCCAAAAAGGCCAATGGGATACTGGCGTGTATCAAGAATAGTGTGACCAGCAGGAGCAGGGAAGTGATCCTGCCACTGTACTCGGCACTGGTGAGGCCGCACCTGGAATATTGTGTCCAGTTTTGGGCCCCTCGCTTTAAGAGAGATATTGAGCTCCTGGAGCGAGTCCAAAGAAGGGCAACTAAACTGGTCAAGGGGCTGGAAAATAAAACTTATGAGGAGCAGCTGAGGGAGTTGGGGCTGTTTAGCCTGGAGAAGAGGAGGCTGAGGGGAGACCTGATTACGGCCTATAAATACTTGAGAAAAGATGGTGGGGAGGTGGGGGAGGGGCTCTTTACATTAGTGATGGGTGATAGGACAAGAGGAAATTGGCATAAGCTTAGTCAGGGGAGATTCAGGTTGGATGTTAGGAAGTATTTCTTCTCTGAAAGGGTTGTCAGCCACTGGAATAGGCTGCCCAGGGAGGTGGTTGAGTCCCCATCCCTGGATGTGTTTAAGAATAGGGTGGATGATCTACTTGAGGATATGGTTTAATGGGGATTAGGGATGGTTGGACTCGATGATCTACAAGGTCTTTTCCAACCTAGAAAATGTATGAATCTATGAATCTAAGACCTGGATAGGCTGGAAGAGTGGGCTAATAAGAACCTTATGAAATTCAGCAAGGACAGGTGTAAGGTCTTGCACCTGGGAAAACGTAGTTCAAACAGCACAGGCTGGGATCTTCCTGGGTGGGAAGCAGCTCTGTGGAAAGGGACCTGCAGGTCCTGGTGGACAGCAAGCTCAGTGAGTGAACAGTGTGCTGCTGCGGCAAAGAAAGCCAACAGGATGGTGGGTTGCATCAGCCAGGGGCACCACCAGCAGAGATACAGAAGTCATTATCCCAGGCCACATGTGGAATACTGTGTTCAGTTTTGGTCCCCACTATGCAAAAAAGATGTGGACAGGCTGGAGAGAGTCCAGAGAAGGGCCACAAAGGTGATCAAAGGACTGGGAAGCCTGCCACGTGAGGAAAGGCTGAGAGAATTGGGTTTGTTCAGCTGTGAGAAAGGAAGGCTTAGGGGAGACCTTGCCACCATGTGCCAGTATTTAAAAGGTGGCTACAAAGAAGACAGAGACTCCCTTTTCACAAGGAGTCACATGGAAAAGACAAGGGGTAACAGGTACAAGTTACTTCTGGGTAGCTTCTGATTGGACACAAGAGGAAGATTTTCACAATGAGAAGAATTGGAATAATCTCGCCAGGGAAGTGGTGGATTCCCCAACACTGGACACTTTTAAGATTCAGCTGGACAGGGCACTGGGCCATCTTGTCTAGACTGTGCTTTTGTCAAGAAAGGTTAGAATAGATGATCCTTGAAGTCCCTTCCAACCTGGTATTCTGTGATTCTATGAGCATATTTAATTGATACTGCTCTCTGTCTGTTTTAGTTTATTAACTAAACAGTGCACTTTGTGGATTTTCTAGCAACTGACAGTAAAATTGCTCTTCTTTTGTCTTAACCATCTTCCCTTTGTTCTGCCGTCTTTCTCCAAACTAAAATTAATGTTTTCCATGTTTCTTTAAGTCTGTAGTATGTAAACTACAAGGCTGTAAGTGGAAATCCTTCAGTTAAATTAATCACTGTTGTGTTTCCTTTGTTCTAATAAAGTGCACCATTTGGTATTGAAAGAAAACAACTCCTACTGGAGGTTACTGTCATTCTAAAAAAAACCACAATGCATAGACTAGTGAGAACAAAAAAAGAACTTTTGCCATGTTAAAAAGCAGAAGAGCTGCCGAATCTTTGTTTTCTAACTTCCAGTAGTGTCACTACTCATTGTACCCATCTTTATTCCTATCTGGTGGTTGAAAAAAATGCTGTGCCTGCTGAGCAGTGTTCACTGGCCAGCCTGCATTGTCTAGCTCAAGATGTACTGCCTCTGGTTTGGGGATCTGAGTTTCACCTGTTTCCTTCTGTAGGGGAGCTGGTCTTGGCCTTTCATTTCCTTCTAACCACAGATATTTGCGAAACTACCAAAAACTTCCATTTTCCTTCTGACCTGTGTTTTTCCTTCTTGTTTCCTTGGAAATGAGCAAGGGGTTAAAAAATTTTGGAGAAGGGGGGCACTAACAGATGGGCAGACAACGTCATCGCATCAATCTCACATCCGTAGGAAACCAGGCAATTTGAAACGCTGTGGTACATAAATTGATGAAAAAGTAAAACCCTGGGCCTGTCTTATTTCATTGTACTCAGTGACAGAAATACGTAGGTCCACTGAAGTGTGTATGAAGTGTAGACACAGTTATCAGGAACATTGTGATAAACAGTCTGGATAAGAATCAAGGTGAAGCAAGACCTTTATTGAATTCATGAAACCACTTCTCAGATATCAATATATTTCTGTTAAATGTGTTTCTTGCCCTGGCATTTCATTCTATTTTCTGGTTTACAGAGCAGTATGAAGGCAGAGGTTCTTAACCCCATCGTCAACAGTGTGCTATTAGAGGTAAGCCTTCACTTTTTTCACATTAGGAAACGTTCCAGTAAAATGATTTTGAAATGAAACAGTTGCATTTATGTCTGAAGAAAGAACTATATAAAAGGTAATGACAATACCATTCTGGCTGTTGAGTGCCAGCTCATAAACCTCCTGGTTTTGTGTTCAGCCTCTCCCACAAATACTACAGTAGCAACACTGCATTTACTGAGGATTCTGAAGAACTGTATGACTGAAGTGAGACTGTCCAGCTCTTAAATTGTTCGGACCACAGGAAACAATTCGCTATGTGCTGGTTAACCCTTTTCTAACTGTCGTGGGTTAGGTTGAACCGCCCCCCACACACAGCCGGTCACTCCCCCTCCCCCACCCCCAGGAATGAGGGAGAGAGTTAAAGGATAAACGGGAAACCCGTGGGTTGAGATAAGAATGATTTAATACAGATGATTTAATACAGTGTAGGTGCTCACCACCCCCTTGTATGCGAAGCCCGTCTCGTCCCGAAGCTGCAATCCTGGACGAACGCAAGGCCCCGAAATAGAGAGGGGCAGAGAGAGAGAGAGAGGAAAAAAAAGAAAGAAAAACAGTAGAGCAAAAGCGCAGCAAGCACAAAAGTGCAAAAGAGCCAAAGCGCAAAAGCCCTTCTTCCTGGCTGACCCTTGCTTTTATACTGGGCATGACGCTGCAGGATATGGAATACTAATTGGCCAGTTTGGCCCTCAATCTTAAGTTCCACCACAAATCACAAGGAGAATCGTGTCCCCCTTGTCCCACCGTGTTCCTGCACTCCGGCACACTGAAAAGTCCTTGGAGTTTCACTTCCAACCACAAACATCAGCTTGCTATCAACATTCTTCTCAGAGTGAGCCTCTGAGTAAAACCAAAACACGGAGCTCTTCTGGCTGTTAAAAATCTCTGTCCCAGCTAAAACTAGGACACTAACCTATTCACAAGTTGCCTGGGATAAGTCTATTCATACAGCTCCATTACCTACTTCACATATTGCAAAGTATTTCTGTTACACAGATAGTTTCAGACTATTCTGTTCTTTAAAATTTGAGTTGCAGGTATGCTACGGTGCTTCCCATCCACGGGCATTTAGATTTCTACAAAGATTCACAGTCTAGAAGGACGCTTGATCAGCACATGGATAACCATGTGTCAGACATCACCAAAATGTTCATGAGTTCTTTCTTTTATTAGACACAGTTATTTCTTTTATTAGACACTATGATCTGAGTGACCTCTTCTATTAGACACCATGAGCTATTTTTGTTCAGAAAAGCCCAATGAGTAAAATGTGCCTCAGTTTTACTGAGAAGAGGTCAAGAGGGAGTAGTAGGCTCATGAAGTACTAAAACCTGTACCATCTGCAGCACGAATTCTTTTAACTCTGCTGATTAGATCTCAACTTCTCTTTAAACATAAATAAACACATGGTAGTGACTATGTGTTGTGTCATTCTGTATCTAATAGATGCATTCCCTTAAAAATCAGGAAAATATTTTTTTACCATAAGCAATTTTGCACTGAATTAACAATACCTGTAAGGAAAATCATGGAAAGTTGAATAGAGCTGTAGTAAAGATACTATACGGTTCCTTTTGTTATAGGGTAAATTTTCTGTTGCAGCTGACATGTCTTTCTGTCCTCTAGGAATTGCAAAATCTGGGAATGTCCAGAATTGTGTAATACAATGTTTTGTACTTCTTAAATCCCAAATCTGTCTACAAATATGTGTTAGTACAGCCTAAGTTCATGGAGAACTACAAGCTGCTATACTATTTAGTATTAGAAATTCCAAAAATAGTACTGTGTTAAAACCATTATAATAATTCAAACTGTTAATTTCAGTGACACTTCTTCCACCTACAGCAAATTCAAAATTAGTTCTGTTGATGGAAGGACTAGCTGGTTTGTATTTAAAAAGTCAAATCTGCTTCTGAACACTGTGGCATTTTATGCTACTCACATTACAAACAAAATTGTCCAAGAGTTCAAACTGAGGGGAAATTAAATTTTTATATAGTGATTCAGGCTATCCTCGTTAGCTGTCAACTGTTGTAATTTATCATTTTTGTTATCTGCAGATTCAAAAATCTTGTGTGAATACATATGCTAAGATAACACGATGCAGATGTAAAAAAAAAAAGTCTATTTAAAAAGTACAATGTAATTCCTGAAATACGTGGCAGCTGTACTGATGAACAACATGTTTTCTCTGCCCATTAGGGTTGCAACAGTACTACGTACATTCAGGATGCTTTCCAGCTATTGCTTCCAGTTCTGCAAATTTCACACATCCAGACCAGCTGTTTGAAAGCACAAGAAGAGTGACAGTTTTCTCATGGTTGTCACCACGGGGCTTAGCAGAAACCACAGACCTAATGTCCTCAATGTATGCAGGTAGAAGAAATGGTGTGGGAGACACCTGGCCACTTAGAGTCCTTTGAAGACACTACACGCAGTTTTGCATGTATAATATTGAACAACATTTTTAAACTCTTTCAGACTTCCAGACTTCAGAAGTAGTTAGTAAAGCGAGTAATTTCTTTTCCATTAGAGTATATCCTTTGCTTTAATTTAAATGGAAGTTCATTGATTTTAGCATTGACTTAAACACGGATTCTAAATGTCGACCCTTTCAGGTGTAGACAGTGTATGAAGCGAGTTAGAATGTAAAGTTTTTTAAAACATTTCAGCCCAAATGAGCATTTCCATTGCTTGCATCCTAACTGTCAGTTAAAAATGTATATTTCAAAAGTTGGTTTCAGTATTTGATTTTAGCCACCATGAACAAATTATCATAGCGTTCTGCTTGTTGAATATTTTTTACAGTAGCAAATAATAACATCATAATAATCTGTACCACTTGCATAACACTTTGTGTTGAAAGAGTTGTACAGTAACAGGCATTAACTTTACTAAAATAAAATCATGGAGGATATGCATACAGAATTATTCTGAAAAGAAGTCTTCTGAGCCAGTTAAGAGTACGGGTAAAGCTGTATATTTGCTGACTCAAAATTTTATATTCATTTATGTCTATTTCTTAATTCCAACAACTGAACAACATTGCAGGACAAAGTAATCTTTTTGATATGTGAGGAATAGAAAATTTTCTTTTGTTTGGCAATTGAAACACCCCCCAAATAATCTCCTCTCAGATGTGTTACCAGGTTATCACTTTGGGGTTTACTTTGGGCTTTAAACATTATGAACCTTTTTACCAAATGAAGTTACTGACACTGACAATTCAGAAATACAGTTTTTGGGTATCGAAGAGAAGTTGTGAAAAGAAGTTACGAGAGAATTGCTTAGGGTGAGGAGATCGTATGTCAGAGCAATCAATCACCTTTCCTCTGAGGCAGTAGCTAGGCAGAGCATAACTGAGCAGCAGGAATGATGTTTCATAATAACACTAGCAATGGTGATAATTTGTCTGTATCCTTAGCTTGAAATGCTGAGCTGGGAAGCTCAGAATTTGTTTAGGCTAGTTTACCTTGTAGACAGGAAGAACCTTCCAATATTTTGTGTAGCCTGTTCTCCTGGATTTTCATTGTTTATTACGTTTCTTTCAGCTATTTTGTACTTTTTTTCCTCTTGATACACTTATGAATTGTATTTAAATGCTTTTTAATTGTAGTTGACATCTGAGTATGTTTAATCTTAGAAGCATAGTTCATACATTATAAAATTAATGAAATGAAGCATAAGGAAGTACTATCCTTTTTGTCAGAAATGAGAAACCGTATATCTGCTTTGCACATGGTAACTTTTGTGAATCTAAATAAGAGAGGACAGAAAGGTCTGTTCGTGTCTTACACTACTGTGGTCCCTGTTCTGCTGTCAAACACATTGTGACCTTTCCATCTTTTGTTATTTAGAGCTGAAATTTTTGCTATCTCTGAAGTAAGGTTTATTGTGCAAAATCTATTTTTCTGCCACCCTGTAATTTAACAGATTTGAGATACTTTTCTGGCTAAGTAGAAGGGGTACAGTCTTCAAATCCACTTGCACAGAATGTAAAAAAAAAAACAGCAATGTGAACTGAAATAAGAAAGGCCCTTGGCAGCTGAAAAGGCAAACAAAGCTTGACATTCATTGGTATTTATGCCATATTGAACAGCTAACATTTCTACAACATGGGAAAAAGAGAGGGACACAGGAAAATGCAACTTGTAAGCAGACTTGCTAGCCCAAAGGTAGGACACAGCTCCCACCAGCCGTTACATCCATGACACTTCCATCTGGCATCACTTTATTTCTGAAAGCATCTTTTCAAAAGTGTGTTACAAAGCAATGTTTAGTTGATGCAGAACACTGCAGCGTACCCAGTGCTTCTCTGGCTTCTGCACTCTGGGGGAATCAACGTTCTCTTCTCTAGTAGTCTTCTCTGGCTGCTGGAAGAGACACACACTTGTACTTACTTTACCAGGGCTCATTCTGGTACACACACTTTGACCCAAAATAACAGGTCCTCCGTGCGAATTACTGAGGGCCATGTACTTGCTCCACATACTTGACTGTGAGCAGTTTTCAGCTCTAAAGATCTGGACACCAGTGAGAGCATTCAGTAACTTGTAAAAAGGCCTGTTTGCTTAAAGCGTTTTCTTGTGTTGCTCTATGCTGGCAAGCAAAACATAACACCCAGGTAAAAGCTTGTTTATTTTTCAGATGAAAACTGTCAAGAAAAGTCTTGTGTTTTCACCTGTAAGTCATTACATCATGGATATACTTTGACTTTAATTTTATCATTATTTTTCATCAAGAAGTCTTTCTGTCCACATTGGAGTAGAGCTCTTCATCAGGTATCTGTAAATACCATGTTACTGCCAAATGAGTCACAGAGCACAGCAATAGCTGTTTCATATTGCTCCTATGCTGAGTTAATGTTTTCGTACGTAAATTATTTTAGTTGCTTTTTCATATGGAACTTTTTTTTCTCTGAAGTGCAGTGCAGAGTATGTAGTGTTAAACCTGTCAGAAAAATGTGTTGACTAATAGTGGTGCCTTTTAGCAGAGGCTGAACAACATAGTATTAGAAGCCTCAGGGGATAATGTTTGAAATCATGGAGGGACATTCTCAAGGCAAAGATTGCTTGTCTGAGATATTCCTTAGTAGAGATTTCACTGTCTTGCTTAAATTATGTATGTATTGATTAAAGTACCTTACCCTGAAGTAAAAGAAGCTATAAAAAATAACATGTGGACTTAAAGTATTTACATCCATACGATGTAGGAAGGGAAACAGGGCAGAATATGACCATAGGAATACTCCATCTGATCTCAGACGCAATCATCTTGTCCTAGGAAAACTGAATGTTGTATATTTAAATCCATTTTAGGTAAATAATACTTTAGTAGAGAAGTACTATGTGGATGTAACCAGAATATTTTGTTTACACTGGTTTGTATTTTTCCATCAGTCAAATAAATCATTTGAGATACTGACCTGAGATGGTATACTAAAAAAGAATGTTTTGAAGAATTATGTGATGAGGGTGTACTCAGTGAAGTATTTCACTTTCTGATTTTGTGATTTACCTTTGGAATGATGAGTGTGATTTTACTGAGAGTCTGACAAAACTAGACTTTGCCATAAACTTGTAAGAGAGACTGCTCTTTCTTTCATCACCACCTTTTTCTGGGTCAGTACACTGAGTGCGCCTTGGCACTTGTCAAACTGCTAGGTTTTAAGTACTTAGTTAAAAAAACCCACAAGATTGTGAAAACTACCTGTTCTCTTGAGCAGATCTGGTTTTCATGGCATTCCATTCACTTTTGAGCACTCCTTTTTATGCAGAGACAGAGGAGGCAGGCTTGTACACTCACTAAGTTGAGAAATTAGTCAAGGTGAAACTTAAAACAATGTCCGCATAGCTCTGACTTTGCAGGTGATCCACAATTACAGGTCATCACTGAGGGATGAGCTGGAAGTAAACGATTAGACAAGTCACTTGCTGTATTTGTATACTAAAGGTATTTGCTTTTGCTTTTTTTTTAGGCGAAACAAAGCAAGCTGTAAGTTGTTTGCTGCTTTTTAAGGTATAGTCTATTCATGTGTAAACATTTCTTCCCCATGATTTGCTCCTGCTCTCCAGCATCCATTGCTTGAGACAGCTGAACAAAAGAACTGTCTCTCCCACTTTTTTCATGCCGCTTAGATAATCCACCAAAGCCTTTAATATCTCTCTCTAAAATGTGCCTCAATCATATAACACAAAATCACAATCATTACCATTGAGATGCTTTTTAATGTTTCCAGTGTCACCCACCAGTCAAGATTCATAACAACTCTAATAAGTCTAAAAAACCACAGTAATTTGAGTGACAAATACAGATTTTCATCTTTTTTCCGATTCACAGAAGTGGTTTTTATCATACAGGGAGTCACCCAGCTCACAGGATTATCTTCGAGACATTCCACTTCTATTTCAGATGACAGCCCTGTCCTTTCTGTTAGCCTCAAAAGAATGTAAAGAGTGGAAAAAGACTTTCCTGAGTTCTTTTTAAAACCATCTCAGAGCAAGGCTTAACTTGACATCATCAGCCAGTCTGACCTACTTTAAAATTCTTGCAGTCTGACTGGAAAGCCCTCTGGACTTTAAATGCTTTTTTTCTGTCTCAGGTCAACCTTTGCTGCTGAGAATATGCAGGCATAACCAGCTGCTTGTAGCGTGCGACCTGTACGTTTTCCATGCTCTGACTCCTGCCTCAGCATTCATAACACTGACAATGGTGTGCAGCTTTAGAATTAAAAAAAATGAAAATAAAATGTCAAAAATTGAGCTGCATTAAAAAGATGAGAGCACCAAAATGATTTTCAGAGGGAAAAAAAAAAGGACATGCTCTCTGGAAATTGCAACAATTTTCAAGATTAGATTAGAGAAAGACTCTCTAAAATAATTTTTCAGCATTGTTCAGAATAAACAAAGAGATGACATCTGATTAGTTCCAGCAGAACTGGAATAACGGCACTTCTGAAGTGAAACGAAAATCTGCATGAACTTGAAGGAAGTCGAAGATAAGAACATTCAAAAGGAAGAGCTCAAAGGCAAGAAGACAGCTAATTTGATCACTCTAGATCTGCGGCGCTCATTCTCCCTTTATTGCCTGCACCCCAAAAGTCCCTGAGCACAGACCTGCTAAGAACTCCTTATTAGCCTCCCCACTTTGATCTCCATTTCACAGCTTCCCTTTCCAGTCTTTTGAGGAGATACTCTAAAAGACTCAAAGGAGAGCACTAACTATTCTCTCTCTCTGAATTCAAACATTTTACCCAAGGAATGAAGGAATATTTCTTAGGCAACACTGTGCAAAAGGAGTCTGAAGACATTGCGGCAAGGGCTAAACATAATTTTTAGTGAACCGAATTTGCTGCTGCTGTGAAGAGGAAGGCGCAAAGACGTTACTCAAACCCTTACTACTTTGCTTCCGCGCTACAGGATCGAGGCTGAAAGGCACCCGACAAAAGGTGTCAGTTCAAGAGCCTGACCGTGTCACCCGAACGAAAGCCAGAACACTGGCTAATTCAAACAGCTTTTACACACCTTCAAGAAGCCTCTCAGCCCACTTACTAGACTTGTCCTACTCCTCCTGCCCTTGCTTTTCTCAGACACTGTACCAGCAGCTTATACGATGCTGGTATTTAAGGTGGTCTGTGCCTTTCCTCCAGTTCCCTGATCAGTTCTGCCCCGTGTCCATTTGGAACATTCCTGTACGCCATCAGCTCTGCCTTCCCCACCAGTTCTGTTCACCTCACTCTCCTCCACCTTCATGTCTCCTTCTCCCCCCTGCTTTTTGAGGTTCTTCCCTCCTGCCCATCATCTCGTGCTTGAGAGGCTGCACCAGCACATCCTTTCCCTCCTCACATGTTCAGTTTGGAAAAAGCCAGAGATGAAGACAAGGGGTTAAGAGGACATGGGAGGAGAGAGACCCAGAGGATCTCAGGAGAAAATGGGAAGACACTAAATGGGTTGCTTCTCAGTCCTCTCCTTCCTCCTCCAGTGTAAGGAGGTTGGACTAGAGACTACCTGAGGTCCCTTTCAACCTGCGTTACTTAGGATCACACTTTTTCGTACCATTCCTACCACTGTCTCCTCATTCTCTCACTGTTTCCTCTAGTTTGGATCGTACTTGCAAGACAAAGTAAGCTCTACTCAACAGAGATTAAATGTTTGTAAGAGCCTTTTGGGTTTACTTGTTCTTGGTATTTTTAAAGGTAACTTGGAAGATGGAACCTTCCAGGGTAGTAAAACCAAACACTTAGAGAGCTGTGACATAACTGTGGGTAATAAAATAGTCACAGTTTAGCCATCCAAGGAAAAGAAAAGAGGGAGGTTATAGGCAGTAAGAATAATGGAATTAAATTATAGGAGAAAGGAAATTAAATTGGGGTCACAAGGAGCAGGGTTGTCCCTATCAACAAGATCCCTGGATTACTGAAGTGGAAAAGTGACAGATAGTGTCATCATTTGAAGCATTTAAACGCTGACTGAAATGGCCTCAGCAATTCTGCAGTGATTTGAGATAGGTATGTGTCTTCACCTGTAAGTTGCTCTTCTATAGTGAGCAGAAAAAAAGAAAAAAAGAAAACCCACAAAACCAACCAGAAAGAAATTGTGAGAGGTTTATTTTATAGACTGTATTAAAAAATCCATTTCTGGAAAGCTCTAAGTTATTTCCACAGATAAGCAACAAAGCCTCAAAAGCCCCTAGATCAAGAAAGTCAGTGTTTTTCACCAATTTTTTTTTATAAGATGGTAACAAACAATAGAAACAAATGCTTCAGACTTATCCAGCTAAATATGAAAAATTCCATATGGCCTCAAATCACTCAGAAGCTGATGTTCACAACTATTCCTATTAAATCTGAACTGCTTGGTGCAGTATAATGACTGGAGAAGCAATTTCAGAAAGCTTCAGGAGGGAAATGCTATATAAATGTAAGGGATGGAGGTTACAAAGTATTAACATGATGCGAAATTGCTGCATATCATATTTGCAATGGGCAGTTTACAATCTGTTCATCCTGATGGATTTAGCACAAGGGAGTCTGAAGTCCTGGCTCTGCGATTTGTGTCTCTGCCTAGTAATTGATGCCCAAATTGCACCCACAAATAATGTGTTAGCACTGAATGAGTTTGGGACCCTGCTCAGCCCTAACAGCTCGATGACGCTCAGAGGAGCAGTAATAAATGGAAAGTAAGAGAAAGTTCCAGGAGATAATGAGACTGACTACTAATGACCTAAGCTAGTACAAAAGATAGAAATGCAATTTATCAAAAAGTACAAAACCCATTTGGTGTCTTAATGAGTTATTAAAAACTAATAGTAATGATTTTGTGGTTTGAAGCCAAATTACTATTTTTCCACATTTTTTTTCTTTATCCACTATGATGTTCCAGAGTTTATGAAAGTCTTCCTGGTTTACTACGGAAATTAAAATGTACTGCAGAACTCACTCCTATGACCTTTTAGCCACCTTCCTCAACAGCCAGAAATTGTATCTTTTAAGCATCTTAGTCACCTAGAGCAGTAAATAGGCTGAAAAATGTGCTTTTTTCCCTGACAGTACAGGTTCACTTCCATCTTTAAACAGACTTTCTTATCCTATGGAGAATATAAGATGAATTTCTTCGCTGATGGAAAATGAAATTATTGCAAGGATTATCTCACAACCGTATGATTACACATAAATTCTGAATGAACTGAAAATAGATGTGAAATCTCTACTCTGCTACTGAAGTTGTTTCTACAGCAAAACATGGTTGTTCATCATTCATATTTTCATAATAGCAAATAGTTCTGATGGTAGATAAAATGGAGCTTCTCCACCAAAATGCATAGTTGGCGTTCTCGTGAAAAGACAGGTAGCATAGCTCCACAAACTGGAAATGGAGGTGCTTTCTTCTGTGGTGTACCATGTGCCTTCTTTCGTCCGATGGTAATCATATTTCATATGGTGACGTATGAAACTAAAGAAAACAGTATCAGAAAAAAGAGGAGGTTAACATAGGAGTCTCTCCTAATTTATCTTAAATGTCATTCTTTGACTTTCACAGTAACTAATTCTCCTCTTTATTGCAAAGAAAGCAACACTGTAACTAAGAGGCAGACAAAACAGAAGCTACACATCACATTGGAGCAAAAGACCTAAGAAGGGTACCTGCCAACGGGGTGGCAGCTTGGGTACCTGCCCCACAAGAGGGGGTAGGTACAGGAACCGGAGTGGGAAGCACTGGACCTTATTCACTTGCAGAGAAGCTTGGCAGCGTAAGAGCGGGCAGAGCCAGAAGCTGCCCTAGCGAACGTTCACCACATCTGCCTGGCTGAGGTGAGGACATTCCTCACGTGTCTCAAATTGGGTTTCTGCAGAGCGTCTCCATCTACATAGGGTTCAGTCTGGAACTGTCTTTTAAAGGTAGGTGGTGATTGATCTCTTTCCTTCAAATAACTGAGCCGGCTTCACTCTCTTCTTCCCTCCCGACAGCTAGATGCTGGGAGAAGAGTTTTGTGTGGTATCTGCCTCCACTCCACAATCTCGCTCTGTGTCAGCTTCTGGGCATCTATTCATGAACTACTCCACCTGCAGTAGAGTGTTCAGGAGTAAATTTGGGCTATTAACAAGGACTTACTGCAGCTGAGCCAAAATAAGCTACATTATCCTAATGGGAAAAAATAAAAATAGACCAATCCAAACCAACAGCTGGACAGAAGAACTTGCAAACCTGTGCCCAACAGCATCTCCCATACTATACTCATATACAGTAGGATAAATTTGGAAATAATGAAATAAGAGCAGCTTTTTCCACATTCTCAAGTGAAAATACTCCTAAGTAATCATTGAGACTTTTGAAATTTGGACTGCAGCTCCCATAGTAGCATGTGACAAGGAACCTTGAAATATGAAAATGCCCACATTCCAATTGAGACCATCTTAGTTTTTAGGGAACTATACAACACTGGGTGGGGGTGGGGTGGGAGGGAGGGAAGGGAAGAGGACAGGGAGCACAGGATTTCTGTACTAACTCAATGTGTTACTCTCACATTGAGTGAAAAAGCAAATGTAGCTTGTCACCCATTCTGGTAGTTCCCGTAGCTGCAGGCCCAACAACAACATCTGTCTCCCTTTTTCTTTTACATCATAAGAACTGGGGTAAGAAGTGTTCCTTGGCTGCGAAATCATACTGGAGGCAGCAGCTGCTGCAGTGAGTCGGAAAATGACAAGCGTAGGCAGGATACAATGCATCAAAATTGATGCTGGCTAATGGAACAGAGAGCTTAAACAGCACATTAAACAGTGCCCATTACAGTCCGGTTTTGCAAGCAAGCAGGAGTGCTTCCCTTCAAAACCTCCACGTGTCTGCTCTGGAGGGAAACACATCCTGGCGTGCATTTTACACAGAACCCGATAATCATGCCAAGTACCCTGGAATGTACTCAGCAATCTGATTCTGTGGACTCTTTCGTACTGAGAGGAGTTTTCGTTTTAATGTATGATTAAGACTTGAATCTATTATGGAAGCAGAAACAGAGGAGAATTATCTCTCATTATATTTAAAAAATAAATATGTAATTGAGTGACTGCATGCAGTCCTGAAAACAATTTAAAGCTGCATGTGAGCATAAATCTTTTCTCATAGTTATCTATAGGAATTCATGAAAGCATAAAAAAATGATGCCTCACAAAAATGGCCAACTGGCAAACCCAGTATGGCAGTACCAGTAGGAACTTTTGCCTTCAGCAGCATCACACTCAATTTTATGATTACTTTAACCACAGTACTATCACTTCTGAGCACTGAAATGATGCTTTTCAGAAAAAGCATCAAAAGGATAATTGAAAGGATCCCAGCAATTTCAAATGGCACCTACTATTCTTTACAAATACATCCATGGTTTATAAAAACAGTTTAACTGTAATCTTCCTCTCGCTCCTGAGTACGCTTGTGTGTGCCTTTGCTGGAATGTTTTGAACTATGAGTTCCACTGTTTCCCCTGCATAATTCATCTCTTCTGTTGTTTGTGTGGGTGTCTGGCTCAAAGACAGAGGAGAGAGGGATTCTTTTAAATACGAAAACACTTTTTGTAAAGCCACAATCACATAAGGAAAAGCAGGCAAAGAATATTTTAGTTGCCCTTTCTGTTTGTGCTGCTAAGTTCTGCAATGATGGCATTTAAAGACCCCTTCCAAGAAGGGAGGAGCGGCCTGAGCCAAAGCCCAGGTAATACTCTAGGTGGACTTGCATTGAATTTTCCTGGGACAATTAAATTCTAAATTGCTACGGGACAGTATCCTTAGAAAATGACAGCAGTGATGATACTCTGAATGCAGCTGGATAGGAATCAGCCTCTCATATCCTTTGTTACTTACTGATCTCTTGTGCCAGCCACCCCCACATGGGAGGTCTCAAGTCCGCGTGCTTTTAGTTTGTAAGAGAGGAAAGGGACCCACCAACTTCTTTTATTTTACAATCTCTGTGAAAGAGGTTTTCATCTCTTTAGCTGTATACATGCTCCCCCTGTGCGTCCTCCCTGTCAGTTATCTGTTGTCTTCCTTATGTTCCAGTTTTATAATCCATTTCACCTGCAGATAAGATTGTGCCTTAAATTCTGTATTCACTGGGAGATCAAGTTATCTAACTATACCACTACACTCAGAAAGAAATACAGAGGCCATGAAGTACCCTTACATGTTCAGGGATCTCAAAGCTCTTTACAAAAAGAGATGTAAGTTGCTGATGGCAAAAGGCAGTGTACTAAAAATCGTTGGGAATTGCTAGTGTGGAACTTTCATTAGCTTTTATCCAGCCTTTGACATGTCCCATTGTTTTTCTTAAGAGAATTAATGGGAGGCAGGACACTAGGATTGTTTCATCTTGTCCTTGGGGCATTGACTGTTGAAGATGCAGTAAATAAAGTGTTCGGGTAACACTGACCAATTTGTGTGAATTTGATCTAACAACAGCTCAGAGCATGACACTGGACACTTTTTACAAAAAAAAACAACCACAATTCACAACAGTTGGCTTTAAGACACTGAGTTTTCATTCTTTCTTTCCTCATAAAATGGCAGCACTTCATCCAAGAACTGTCGGGTCTGTATCTGTCAATAGTTTCCCAAAACGAGAACACCGTTCTGTCCCTAGTCATTCATGAAATCCATTAATGCTCCTTTTGATTCAGAGGGCACAACGCTGCTTCCCGTTAAACAGGCAGAGGACAGAAGTACTGCAGGGAGAGGGCTCACAATTACTCTTCATGCTACACACGTGATTTTTATTCTGCCATGATCACCGTAAGACTGAAGTGCGCCTTCAGTATGGAAAGAGGCCAGCGAGACCTGCACACCAGGCTGCCTGGACTCCTCGTGGCCCCACCACTGAGGAAAGACAGACTGCCACAAGGGCAGGACACAGACACAGAGAGATAGTCACTCCTTGGGACAGGCTTTCTTAAGCTTCCAAGGCAACTTTAGCCAAAACCTTCCCAACATAACTATGATTTCAGGACTAACCATCAGCAAAATCATCTTGCTGAATGCTCCAGCATCTTCAGGGCTGTTCATAATATATAGGGGTGTTTTAATGGGCATGGTGATTTGACTATTACTTGCCCCACTTTTATTTCTTACTTCGATTTACTCTTTGCCCCCACAGTTTTGAGAGAAACAGTCATTGAATCAAGTACGTTCAGAAATCTTAGTCTTCTTATGGTTTCATATGCTGTATTATTAAGTAAAGGGAGCTAGTAGCCTGGCTTTGATATATAAATTCAGACAAGAGTATTCACTTAAAAAACCTAAACAAACAATCAGAACAAACAAAAAAAAACCCAAAGCAGACCCAGATACACAATCCCATAGCATTTTAGAGCTGCTAAAAATAATAGGTGATGCAAGTAGTGCTTTTAAAGTTGAAAGTACCAGTTGATGCAAGTAGCGCATTGTAAGTTAAAAGCACTACAAACTCTCTGGTTAAGCTGAGGATAAACAGTTCTCACCACGGTGCAAAATTAGTACGAGGTGTCATTGGCAGAGACAGAAGTTGGGTCACCAGGGCTCAGTTCTAGCGTGCTGTCCGCTGAACTGTATCGCCTCCTGAATGCAAATATTTGCCCTGAATAAAATGTTCAGTGCTTCCTATCTAAATAAACAGCAGCCTTGAAATTTATGATAATTATGTCACCTTTTGACAGCTCTAAGGAATACACAGACAGCTGCCGTATATAAAGAGGACTGTCTAAAGCACTCGAGAGTCTCGGCTCATTCCTTTTTTCCAGGACAGTTTGCTAATGTCATGGTTTAATGAAAGATGGCAGAAACAGAGGAGGATTCTTAACTTCAGCTCTCAAACATAGTAACAGTAGTGACCATGAAAATGCAAAGAGACATGAAGTGACCTGTGCTGAAAGATTCCGCCTTCAGCAAGGTACGTTTTTGTATGAGCTGGGTTAGCTGTCGGTGCGACAGGAACCACGGAAGAGTAGGCCATGGAGCGTGTGCATGCATCTCTGTACGCACACACACAAATACACACACATACAGATATACAGATTTACACACACATAGACTAAAAGTATACTGATAAACATGACCACGCATGTGTGCGGCCATGTGTGTGGTCACATGTTTATCAACATACTTACATTCTATGATCGACAGTATTGTCTTAAATACAAAGACATTTAAAAGATATTTATAAAAAGAAACATGTTTTTTTCTGATATAAAAATTAGCAGAAAGTAGCAATGCAGCATTGATTATTGATCTCTCTCCATTAGCAAGACAAATACTTCCCTGTCTCAGACAGGAGCAATGAGCGAATAATATGCCTTATAGTTTGCTCTCCTGTCCGATCTGGATTTTTAACTTCCTAAATTCCTGTGGCTAAAAACAACATGGTGTGAGCCTTTCAGCTTTCAATGTGTTGGGTTAAGGGCCACTGCTGAGGCCATCAACAGGTTCTCCAGCTCAGTAGCAATAATGAAGGTGATAAGAGCGATCCTTGCTTTTTCCATTTCCTCCTGCTTAGAGCTGCAGTCCTGCCTACCAGACCTGCTGTGTAGCTGGCCTCCTTACACAGAAATCAAATAAACACTCTGTGCTGAGGTTAATGCTTTCTCCAAACTGCAGCTTCAGCTAGCTGGAAACGAGGAAAAGCCTAACCCAAAAGTGTTTTGCCTGTCCTTGTCTTGCCTGTTGATCCAGGGCAGGCATTGAGGTAACTCCTACCAGCCAGACTGAAGCCAGATTTGAAGCAGAGAAGGGCAGATGTAAGCCACTATCCCCAGTGGAGTGCCTCAGGTTCGAGCTCAGGCTAGAACCCTCCCTTGTTTGAGGCTCTTGTGTTTGGTGTCTGAAACATATGTGCTTCAGGGGAGCAGCTGGTGGTGTGATAAAAGATGATGCTTTTTGATCGAGAAGCTGCTGGTACGCACTTCTTATCTCCATCTCACCTCCTTGAGAAAAACAGGTTTTATCAAGTCGATGGAGTCTATAACTGTCCTTGTCAGTTCTGGGAATTTAATCATCTTGACATTTTTCAGTCTCAGTACTGAGCTGTTCCTGTGCAGCACTTCTAATACAGCCAGCTCCTCCTTGTTGAGCAAACTAGTCTTTGGCAGCATTCTAAAGACTTCACAGAGACACCCTAGCACTTAGAGAAAAGCAGACCAAATCTCCTTCCCACAGCCTAAGTAACCAAAAGGACTTCTAGCTAGCAAGTTCTGTAACTGCAGCATCATTAACCACTGAGCCACCCATGACACAAGTAGTAATGAGTTAATCTGACTTTATCAGATGAAGGAGGAAATGTTTCTTTTCAGGAAGGTGAAGCAGAACTAAAGCAGAAAAGTGCTTTTATTATTGTCACCGAGTATTTAGCTTCGGAAACAGTACTCCTTTTGAGAAATGTTATTCAAAACCTAATGTGATGGAAGGTAAGATCCAGATATAAGTTCTGGCCTCTCCAGCCACATCCTTTAATAGTCTTTCCACACAATGTCCTGTAACACTACAGTTTCATGTATTCGGCATTAATCCCACATATCACCGCCCAGCTTTCCACTCCCTGCCAGCAGCCCTTCTGACAGGAAGACTGCGTTACGATCAGGAAACAAGCCTGCTCCTGCTTCTGTACAGCACAGCACTGGAACAAGGTATTTTGGAGTTTCTCAAGATACCTAATCTTCTTCCTTCAGTCACTGACCCAAAGATTAAGGAAAGGGATAACTTCATCCCAAAGCATCCTGGATCTCATGTATTGCCTCATAGAGCAATCAAAAATCTGCAAAGTTGTTTCATTTCTTCTATTTTCTTTAATACATAATGCTTAAGATAATGAAAGCAAAAGGAGTGCTAGCAGTTCGATCTCAATGGTTACTCCCACCTTAGGAACCAGAAGTTAAATTCGCACGCAACATCGGGCCATGATATTTTTTTCACTGCTTCTAAAAGATGAGTTTTGGTGAACCCAACATGCTGGAAGGACAAAGCATGCTACCGATAAGCCATAATACTTTATAAATGAAGGCACTGACTACTGGCAAGCAACCCATAGCACACATCCTATTACAACTTAGAAATATCTTGCTTTTAATCCAAGAGTAAATGCTCCTCACCGGAAATGACTAAGGTGTGCAGGGAACAGCAGACAGACAGGGTATATGGAAGATAAAGTTTACCTGAGAGAGAGTTGGCAAGGTAGTCAGAAAAAGAAATCGTCTAGTACTAAGTGGTTGGGAGGAGATCCCTGGGGAAAGGAAGAAGCTGCCCTACAGAAAGGCTGGTGAGGCTCTGCGAAAGGGTCTGCTCACTCAGCGAAAGCTCATGACATCCAAATGGCAAACAGCTA
Organism: Tauraco erythrolophus; assembly: GCF_009769465.1. NCBI lineage: Eukaryota > Metazoa > Chordata > Aves > Musophagiformes > Musophagidae > Tauraco > Tauraco erythrolophus. The sequence continues at coordinate 46,791,073 of NC_141469.1, forward strand.
AACTGAGGTGATCTGAGAACTGCTCTCATCTATGTCACGGACTTCCCAGGTCATGTTGTCTTTCTCTGCCTCCTGATAGCCTCATTTTAGACTAGTATAATGACAACTTTCCATCTTTGTAAGTCCTTGTAAGATCTATGGATGCAAATCACTAAAAAGTGGTCAGTATTTTTAGTTACTATAGTACACTGTCCTGTCACCAGCTAGTTTCTCTCAAAAGCCAACAATAATCTAGCACAATTATTAATTTATTATCGCAGTACCTCATCTATTGTCAGCAATGCTGTTCAAAATCTCTTCTTTAGCTCTGCTCTCAACATACAATTACACTGTTTATGGTTCCCACATGAAGCACAAAAATCAAACCACTCTTCAGCACATCAATTTTTTTAGCACATTAAAAAGATAGCAGGACATGATACTGAGTTTTCAATAAACTTCATCCAAATTTAAACAGATGTAAGAAGGACATTCTTCAGATTTTAACCTAAAAAATTCACCATGAAGAGTAATATAATCTGTGCAAGTAGCCATAAGCTTGTCTATGTAATTGATATATTAGTGTGCATACTTATGCAAGTAGCACCTGTTCCCTTTCTAGGCATTACAAGTATTGCCAGTGTCCTGGTTTCGGCTGGGACAGAGTTAGTTTTTCTTTTTTAGCAGCTAGAACAGCTCCGTGTTTTGGTTTTAGTCTGGGATTCATTATGAGGAAGAATGCTGATGTATAGCTGGTACTGAGATAGTAAGGACCTTTAGCTTCCTGTGTTTTGCCAGCGTGCAGGAAGGAGCACAACAGGCTGGGGGTAGCATGGCTGGGACAAAGGGTCCACAACTCCCCTTATGATTTGAACTTGTCCCGCTTGTTTTCCCGCTTGTCCGGGATTGTGGTGGTCGGGTCTTACCTGTTTTGGGATCGTTTGGCCGGGACGGGACAGGTGTTGGTCACTGGGGTGGTGAAGCAATTACACTGTGCAATCACTTCTTTGTACATATTATTATTATATTATTATATTATTATTATATTATTTATTATTATTATTAAACACATATATATTCATATTCTTATCTCAGCCCACAAGCTTCCTTCCTTTTTCTCCTTTAATTCTCTTCCTCATTCTCTGCAGCTGGGAAGGATGAGCGAGTGGCTGTGTGGTGTGTAGTTACCAGCCAGGTCTAAACCACAACAGACAGGAAGAGGTATCTCTTACCGAATATTTTCTTCTTTACAGACTGGTTTCCTTACATCTGAACTTCTTGAAACAATTTACTGGAGTACAAGGGCTGGAGAAATTAGAAGTGGGAGACTAGTTTTAGTTCCAAGCTGAAACCAACATCTCGTCACTCCTTCTGACTGGTGGAATAATGACATGAGCGATCGATTCTTTCGTTTGGGGAATTTGATCAGCAAACCATTAATTTCAAACACGTGATTCTCTTCAGAGATAATGTGCAAATTCATTCTTTCCTCTGCCCTCATCAGAAACAAATGCCAGCATAATGCTGAAGTCCAGGACACAATATTCTACACCAGAAAAACAGTGCAAGAATTTGCACTAGGGCCTTCAGGGACACACAGGGTTTAGACGGCTAACACATGCATTTATAGGCGACTCTTGGTGGCAGAAGGAAAAACAATTTTGTTTCCCTGCCACCTACCTCTCACAGAACACATTTTCCAGTTTATCATCTCATATATTTGGCTAGAAGAAGTAGCAATTTATTTTGAGCTGATATTACGCACTACTAATTCTAAAATATGAGGCAAACCAGAATAATTGGAGTGTAAGATATTACTTACCCTGTGCAGTTGATGTACCCACATGACAATGCTCTTGTTCAGGAATTATGGGCAGTATCTTTGTTGGTTTGGGCGTAAGTGGAATCAGTTGTTCGCTGGTTTTCACTACTGAAAGTTAAAATATTTTTATCTACATTATTAAACAGCAAATACATCTTAGCAGAGTGTTAAACATTGAACCTGCAAGTTTTGAAATAATTGAGACCTATCTGAACACAAGGCAGATGTGGATAGTCAGTTTTTCAGGGGATTTCAGTGCCTAGAGATGCAGATACATGTCAGGAACTCCTGAAAGTACTAACCACATTTTGCATTTAACTTCCTCTTGATACTAGTGGACTACAACATGCTGAGCCCAAGCCTCCTTTGGAAGCAGCTTGAAGGTAGGTAACTAAATTGCACTTGGAAATTTTACTAGCAGTGAAAATACAAAAGCAATGCAAATTTGGGGTTAATAAAGAATCTCTCAAAATACAAAAAACTACAGTTGGCCAGTTAAGTAGAAACAACTGAAATTTAGAGTGGGAACTTTCTGACTTATTTTCACACCAGGGCAGCCAAGAGGGCCATTCAGGAACTTTGATATGGGCTCAGCTAACCTTGTCATACACACAGGGAGAGCTTCTGGGCATCATCCAGCTGTTACAGAGATGACAGCATGCACCTCAGAAGCAGGGAAAGGGTGTGGTGAAGCCTTTAGCACGCTGGTGACACAGATACTGATACGATATCTAATTGGATACAGATAAAGAAGCGCAGAAACAGCATTGTCAGGCAAATGAACTCAGAGTTTTTGATCCAATGCATTTTCAAAGACCTACTGTAGAACACCAATATGTTTTAACTCCAGGTCCATCCTGTACCTGACCATCCACAACTTCTCTAAACCTGTAAATGAGTTTCTATTGAGTTCAATCACAAGAGGATGAACTGTGCCCCTTATATTTAGCTATATTCCTTCCCTACTTGACTACATATTTGAGCTTCTCTCTGAAAAATGCAATAAAAAGTAGAGTTTAGATCTTGATAATTAAGCAACTGTATATGAAAAGCAAAGTTAAAATAAAACTAGGGTAGTTTTTAAATAGCATTGGATCTTCCTTCACCCTCAGCATGAACCTGGAAAGAACGGGAATGTAGGCTGATATTCCCTGCAGAGCCTGTGTGTAACACCGTTCTGCATGCACACAAACTTAGCAGAGAAATTGGCCCTTTGTGCATCGGTGCTCTACGAAAGCACGTGGGGGCTAGGAAAAGCTCCCTAAAATTACCTGCATCTTATAGATTTTATCTTCCTTTCTGAAACATAAAAAAAGACCCAAAGTGGTAATAAGGCCTCGCATTTTTCTCTGGAATAGTTGTGTCTCAGAAACATGTAGGGTCTGTGTTAATATCAAATACCGTGACAAGCTTTGCTTTTCCCAGCATTATTCATCTAAGTTGCACAGGAAAAGACAACTATTCAGCTATGTCAGGAACTGAAAAGGATCGGAATCAAATAGGTGATCGCTTCGCTTAGCCAAGGATTAAACAAATTTCTCCTTTCTGCATCTATTTGCTGCTGTAGAAGATGTATCTTGCCTGTCCTCTTTGCTAAAAAGAAAAAGGTATTGCAGATACAAGGAGGAGTGAGTCTGAATTCACGGGGATGTCAGCTCTGATGCTACCGAGCCAATGTTTGCTTCTATTTCCAACTTGTCAACTAACCTGAAGCTGTAGCAATGCACCAGAGAGATGGCAGAATTTAGCCTATTTCCTCTAATCTTGTAGGGGAGGAACTATTGTGTTAATAGGATAGGATTGTGTTATGACTGAGAGCAAATATGTCTTGTTGTTTCTTATGTGTAAATTACAGCTGTCAAGCCCACGTATATCAATGCTATGGTGTCACACAGTCTAAACAGTCCAGAAAACAACTGCAGGCCAGAAACCCTGAGGTTTTATTCTCCGAGTCCTGGTTGTCACCATGATCCTACAAACGTCCTTCTCTCAGAATGAGTAATAAAATTACCATCCGTTAGAAGTAACTTTGCAGTATTTGTGTCAGAACAAGGGAGTCAAGGAATCCTGTATTTATTCCTGAAATGTACTGAACAAACTGTGACTCGTGAGCCAATGGGGTATCACTGAAAATGAGAGAACATACTTTTGAGCAATGTAGAACTAGGCATTATGTTTGAACTAAGTTGCCCACACAGACTGTAAAGTAAAACATCATTGTATTAACAGTAATGATTCCCTGTCTGCACAGTCCGATTCTAGCATAAGAATTGGGAGCAGACCTTTTTTCTCAACAGAAAAATAAAATAGATAAAATAAACAAGGAATGTCAGTCTTATGCTAGGAAAAGAAGGTCTAAATATGAATTTATCGTGGTAGACATCTAATAATAAATTCACACTTCAGTATAACCCATATAATTAATCAATGAAACTTCCAGTATGAAAAGACCCTGCTAGGCAGATGCAGCCAGGTATTAAATGCCCTGATTTATGCAATCTGGATTCCTGTGCAACTTCTTTTCTTTCTTTTTTTTTTCCCCGTTAGTGTAGTGTTCAGTTCACATACATGGGCCTGCTCCCAACAAGTAATTCTGTGCCATGTCCCTGGGCTTTCTTATTTAGGATACAGCTATATGAGAAATAGCTATACTTAACCAGTTGCTAGTAGTGGAAAAGGTACTAAAGTGGTTTAGGAAAGGTGGGCTGAGGGAAAGGTAAAGAGCAAGGTAAGTATAGCTGCCTTTCCTTTCTCTTGAATGAGGCTGATTTAAGCAGTAAGCTGCACATGACAGTTTAGCAGTTTTTATCCAAGTCTTTTAAAGCGCTGTGGGGAATACTGTCTAGTCCTTCTAATTGCTATTATTAATTTATTAAGTTGTTCCAAAACCTCTTCTACTGCTTCTTCAATTTGAGAAAGCTCCTCAAACACATTCTTGCAATAGAAGTCTCTTATATGGGAAACTCCCTAAGATTCTCGTCATAAACATAAAGCAAGGAATTGATTTTTCTTCTGGGGATTTTTTCCATGTGCTACTACTATCAAGTCCTACTTGATACGAAAATGCTCTGTGACTGGAAATAACACATCAACTACTCCAAGAATACTTAGTTCTCGCACTGAAGAAAAGGCACTCTGTACTCTTTCCCTTCTCTTGTGGCTGCATTTAAGGGCAACTGTGTTTTGTCAGTTCATACCATTCAAGGGACTGTTTTACATAAATGCAATGGCAGGAACAGATCCAAAGTCTAGCAAACGCGCTCCATACAGCCCACGCTTTAGCGCATACTTTTTTGGCTTAACGGCACAGACAACGTTTAGTCAACATTAATGATCAGAATGCTTTAAAGCTCCCCTGTCCTCCCTAAATGTGCTCAATCCTTTGCAGTACCATGAATTTAGAAGGCTGTAACTTTAATCCTACCCTAGAGAACATACTATACATTTTTCCTCCTTTCCTCTGGCCATCGAACTTAATGGTAATGATTCATGGACGTAGAGCCACTGACAGTTTCACAAAACTAGCATCCATGGTGTAAATTATCTTTTTGTAGGACCACAGTGATATTAAGACAGCAATTTCCTGAGCCTGCCTAGGAAATCATTCTCATTCTCAAAGTTTAGGTTTTCTTTTTTTTTTTTTCCCTCGTCCTTTCTGAACTTTGAATAACCTTTTAGTAGTGCCTACACTTTTCATCCATATGAGATACTGTCGCATCCTCTCAGATACACGTTATTTAGGCTCATTACAGTGTTTCCAGGGTGGTTGCATTGTCTTCATTGGATCTCAATGTTTGTTTCAAGATTCCAAGCTATGCACTAACGATAGTTGGTCTAGTTGAGAGGTGTCCCTGCCCATGACAGGGAGGTTGGATTAGATGATCTCTGAGGTCCCTTCCAGCCTATGCCATTCTATGATTCTATGATTCTATGATAGTGACAGTATTCTCAAGGGCTGTCGAAGAAGTCATCTACAGCTACTTACAATCCATTGTCACAGTAGCAAATCTTAAACTTAGCAACTCCAGAAAAAATAAACTCTTTTCATATGGTCTTGATTTCACTTTAAATTGTATTGGTATTAATCAGGAAATTGACTGGATTGACTGGAATTATGGTATGTGAAATCATATTAAAATAAAACCCATTATAGCAGTTCATACGACTAACGTCTTTCTGGGTTAAATGTATAAATTGAAGTGGGAGGAACATAAAAGTAAGAATGACAGACCAATATGGGATTCCTATTCTCTTCAGTAAAATCTAGTAAAACTAGATTTGAATTTCCATAAAACTCCATTACAAAAAATGCCTTTGGATATACAACACTAAAAATGCCATTGTGAATATGCTGATAAAACAGGTATGGTATTAGCGAAGCTACTCAAGACAAAAGATGTCAGAAAGATAATTCCTTTCCTGCGGGATGAAAATAATGAGCTCATAAATACATCTTAGAGGTAGCCAGTGCTTTAAAAGCGAGGAGCATAAATTGTACTCCCAGGAGAGTTCAGGCAGACAGGGAGCTATTCACTCTTTCCTAGGAAAAATTGAAATGCCATGAGTTACTGAGTTGTAGAGAGAAATTATTGAGTCTCCTCTTACTCCTGAAGAACCAACAAAACAAACAGGGAGGTATCCAAGCCTAGCCAAATTTAAAACCATTTATTTAATTTGCTGGCTTTGTAGTTTTTCTTGTTTTGGAAGGAGGCTGGTTTGCCATTCAGAGCTTTATTCTATATGTCCATGTTAACCTTTTCAAAGATAGAGCTCCCTTCATAAAACCAGAATCCACGGAATTTATCAAAGCATACGACTCCTCCAGCAACATCAGTAACACTCAGAGCTACAGCTGCTAATTTCCTCTCACACAGAGATTTGTTACCAAACCATAATTTCTGGAATCAAAACATAGAGTTTAGCCATGCCATTTAATTTATCTGTGCTAAACATACTACACTCTCAAAAGACCACATTTTAATTCCTATCCGAAACTAGAAAATTGTACTTGGCAGGAATTTTTCTCTAGAAAGAGGCTACAAAGTGCCAGCAGAGTCATTCTCTGAGTCCTGCTACAGCCATCCTTTCCATTCTTTGGTAGCAGATTTTGTCAAGAGTCATAAACACATAGACCATACATACATGTGCGTATATGTCTGTATACTTTTCATACACACACAAAGCACTCAGCTGCCAAACCTCAAATATGGCACACAACATGATCAAAAATTAAAAGGAGGTAAAAAACCCAAAGTGATTAACACAACACATTTGGAAGACTGGGAGAAGCATTCCCGCATGATCTACATAGATCTTCTTATAGTTTCATCATCAGAATTATTTATTTATGATATAAAAATGTTTCTATAACATAAGCCAGATCAGATTTGTGTAGGATCAAGGTAGCTCCAAAACAAATCTGAAGCATCCTCTGACAGGAAAGACTTAAAAGGTCTTTTTTGACCTCCTCATGCCTCAAGATTTACTAGGTTTTTATTTTTATATTACTTACCAGGCAAGGGATGAATTTTAGTAGCAGATATGGTTCTTCTTGCATTTCTAGAACTCTTTCTTCTTAGAACAGTCAAAACTGCTGCCACTCTGTGTTTACAATCTGTTTTAAACAAAACGCGTTATCCTCATAACACAGAATTACATACGGTATTGATTAGACAAAAAAAATGGTAAATACCTTATTCTTAAACGCCTTCCATGAAAAAAACAGGAAGGTTTTGAAATAAAGTGATGAGGAAAACCCAGGGCCAGATGTTTATATTTCCTGAACAAAATTTTCTGGAAATTCCATTTAGCTTTGCCCTTTTCAAATTATTCCTTCCCTCCTCTATACTGTGTACCTTGAACAAATTTTGGAAGGTTATCAAAGAAGTACATGTTCCAGTACAGGTTCAGACTCACACTACTGACAGTGGAATAGCAAGGATGGAGTGGACTGGCACCCTAGCAAGCTGATAGATTCTTTGCAAGCGTGGAGTGTTCATCCTTGGAAGCACAGTTTGAGAGCTGGGTTGAACACCTCTGACTGTCCTCAGTACCCAGTTCACAAACTCCTCAGTCTTTCCACCCTTCTGCTCTCTTAGAACTGTGCTCTTGGTGGGGTTATTGCAGTTGATTATGCAGCTGTTATGGTTAGCCCTTTCCTACAATTGCAGCAGTTGAGAGCTTATCCAGCTTCTGATGACAGGCTCGCTCCAATTCTAAGTAACAAAATTGATTTTATCTTTTTCTTTTGAGAACACTAGAAAACTTCATCTTTAAGAAATTCATTAAACTAGCATTATTTAGGTCATGTTTTTTTTAAGAATAGCCAGTGGAGATCTAATGTGCTGAAGCCCTAAGCATGCATTCTAACAGTTAATGTCAAAGGAAGCTCTGGAAACGTTTATAAGATGAGAGTGGAAGGGAAAGGGCAAAATGGCTAATTTCTAATTTAGCTCCTTTGTCATGGAACAGATGTAACCTCCACCAAGTTTATTTGGATATTTTATTTTATACACTCACGGAAATAACTTCATTAATGTTTCAGAGAGTCTCAGAGTCTGCCTAGCAGAATGTCTTGGAAGGTCTCAAGAGGAAATGAATAATTCCATATATCTTAACAGCTTTCAGTAGTGCTCAGAAATTAAGAGAAAAGCTACTAACTGAAATATGACTGTAAAAATTCTTAGCAGCTGTTTTAGCACATAGTAATACTGCTGTGTTCTTTGAGCAGCACTAAAAAAGCAGTATATAGACTTGCAATTAAAGGTGGCCTTGCAATATACACACATAAGGAATACAGCCCTTAAATCTGATTTTTATGTGCTTGTCATTTTTTCAGTAACATATCAATGTTGTTTATAATGTTACACATCATGAATTTAACTAATAAAACCACTATTCCTCTATTAAGAGAAAAGGTATTCTAGAAGCAAATGAGTAATTGGAAGCCTCAAAAGGGCATCTTTTTCTCCCTGCTTGTATCCATGACTGTTCTAAAAAACCTTCATTTAATAGAAAACTGATGTTCAAAATAAAGGCAGTAAATCATTAATCATCACTACCAATAGTTCTGCATTAAAACTGGGATGCTATGACTCAAAACATAGAAAATCATACTCATGACATTTATAGGTAGCTTTGAAATTGCAAATAAAAGTCCTTTAAATTAGAGCATTTAATAGCCCACTTATAAAGACCTAATTTACACTTTGTGGGATTTTTGCATACGTAAATAGGTCTCAGAATTTGAGTCTAGCAATAAGCCAAAGATCATGTATTTTAACCACTAGAGTTTCTCTAATCATTTGGTGGGGGGCCACAGATTTACCATTTTAAGCAACTATTTTTCTTATTCATTAAAAACATATGCATAAAATATTTACATTATGCAAAAAATCACAGAAACATTTTGTGTGTGGGCACTTTTCTTCCTTCTGTTCAGTTATGGTTAAAACTAGACTCGTGTTGGTTTTTCGTTACAAAACCGCCTGTGGATACAGTAAGGACAATCGGGGAATGGATATGGCTCATCATTTTTTATCACCCCTGTGACCAAGCTCTGGACAATGAGGGTAATGGATATCTGCCCAGTAACAGCAACTAAGTGCTGGTTGTCCAGAGGCGTTCTGCCCACTCAGGGCTGACACAGGCAGAACGTCTCAGGAAATCGCTGTGAAAAGCATCTCACAGCTATTATCTCAGGGAACACGTTAAGTAACACCCTTTTCACATGGATGAAAGGGAGTGCGCTCCCTGTACCACCTATCTCTGACTGGGGATGAAAAACAAGGAACAACAGCTGACAAGTGGTCAATTTGCTGCATTACTTTTGTGCAGAGAACTTTATCTTGATTGCTCAAAAGTCTCAAGCTCAAGGTACTCCTACACTTTTATTCTTGCTTTCTTCACTGTGTATTGCTAGAAGAAATACTGAAAATCCGGATTTCAGCCAAAAAGTGAATTGCATAGGAAGAGCCTGTCTTGGCTGCTGAAATCATTCTGTTGAAACAATTGTTTCAGTCTCTGAACTAAGGAAAAGTTCTTTCATACTAAAGTTTTAATTACTTGGATTAGTCAATAATGCTGATTCAGAAATCACAGCAATATTTTCTTTGCTGAAATAACAGCAAAGAGAAGAAATGTTATCTGGGCTTAATTCAGCTCTGGGGTTAAGGCATAGATTGGTTAGCCTGCATGGGATTACACCACCGCTGAATTTATATAACCAGTTTTTAGGACAGACAGCTGAGTGCATATCTCCTGAAATCTATCCTGTAAGTTTTCTTGACCATGACCTAAATGAATCATCTTCAGGGAGGAAAGGGCATTTCAATCTGCTTATATTGGTCATTGCCTTTCTGCTTAAGACCTTCAAGAAGGTTCAGCTGTAATTGTTTCATCTACTGGAATCAGTCTGAAATCGGAAGTTCATACCACTACAGGATCATAGGTCACCACCAAGCATCTGTCAAAAAAACCAATATTTCATTCACCATCAACAAGCTTGGATTTGCATCCCCAATTCAGAGGTAAGAGGTGATAGTATCAATCATCTAAATATTCCAGTCCCTCTATAAGAAGCTTTTAGCATATTACAATTAAAATATTGGTGTCTGAACCACATTAATAAACAACAGCTTTGTTATTGTAAATTAATACATTTTTCATTGCATAGAAATTTAAATTCATGCCGATTAACTTTATGTTACTTACAGTTTTGTTCATTTTCTTGGACTATTTTGTAGATGACAATTGAAACAGTAAACACAAAGACTACTGGAATCATAGTGAGCCAAATGATCTTCGTCATACACATTGGATCTGTCCATAAAATGCAGAAGACATAAAATGAAGCAGGAAATCACTGGCAGAGAAAAGCAGAACATTCGATCTTGGTAGGCTTTTGGACCATGCTTATCCCCCAGCAGATGAAAATTTAAAACAAAATAGAAGATTATGCCTTTTTCTTTTAGCCTTCTTTGTTGTTTGAAATTAAGTTCTCTACCTAGAATTTAGCTTCATTTTCATCTATATCTGTCTCCCCATGTCTGAAATGGTTATATGCAGCTAAGTGAATGAAAACTTTTCCTATTTGTACAAACTGTTATATACAACTCAGGTTGAAAATGCTTCAAAGATCAACATTTATATTTGTTGTAGAACAAGAGTAATATATATCCCCTATTTGTTTGGATGGAGCACAGAAGGAATTTGTCCACTGTCCAACTGACATTCTCAACCTCCTGGCCCATCTTCAATATGGGAGAAGGTAAGATTCTACATACAGAAATTTTTGCATCAAAAGTGAGAAAACGCCACCAACAGGACCCCTCTGAGGAGTTCTTTTAACCAAAGCTGCCTTGGGGGAGAATCAGTGTAGGACTGGGTGTAGGAGGTAGGCTGCTCTTTCGGACAACGGCTGCTGCAGAAATGCACCCATGTTCCGCACGGAATGTGTTCAATAACTAGTACAAGCCAGGACTATAGATACCACAGAGAAAGAGTGTGGGGAACTTTCCTCCCTGGTTGTTCAAAAAACCTTTCAAACTCCTTTGGCAGCTCCATGTTAATGCATACCTTAGCATTGTCAAATAACTACTTTAAAAAATAACTATGTTACTATGACTCATATAAAATCAAATTACAGACTACAGCCAAACCACTGTTTTCCTTTCCTTGACTTAGAACAGTATAATTAGACCTACATCAACTTCCCCTGTGTATCTTCTCCATTGAGAAGTCCTGAGGTACCTGCCAATAACCCCATGGCTCTTTGAGGGAAGTAGAGCTCATCCCTCCTCATTTAGAACTAAAAATATCTTTTTTACAATGATTTAGGCTCCTTTCAAACAGAGTACTCTACCCCATCCTGCAGTGACTTGTAATGACTTGTACATCAACCTTGCCTAGTCAAAGCCCTGAGCACCTGCTAGCTTTGTTTTCAAGTAAACAGAAAAAAAAGATGTGTTGTTAATTTTTGTTGTTGATATGAAATAACTACTTCCCAGGTAAATCACCTTTAGCAAAGGGCGGTTAGCTCAGAGTTTTGACACAAGTTAGCAGGGCAAGTTACAAACTATACTCCTCTCATAGCTAGACCTACTTATTAAAAAAAAAAAAAAACACCACAAAACACAACAAAACAACTAAGTGGCCCTCACTTACCTAGGATTGTACCTGGGCTTACTTAACATAGGTTTAGCAAACTCCAAAACACTTTTTTTTTTTTTTACCAGCAAAAATACAGCATAAAATTCATTAGCCATACAAAACTAAATGAATGTAATAATTCAGCAATTCCCAGATCGCAAGCGTTGCATATAGACGGGCTGGAAGCTCTGACCATGGTCAGGCAACCAGCCAAAAAACTCCTGCAGCACAAAGAGAAATTTAAAAAGCTGACAGGCTGTCCTCAGGGAAAACTAAGCTTAGTTGTGCTAAAGGTTTCTCTTTTAAGTGTACCATAGTAAGGCTGTATAGTAGGATATTGCAGTATGATGTTATGGAAAGTCAAAGCTGTCTCCTGGTTCTTCTGCCATGGAAGTTAACAGGAATTTTTTTATTTACCTCCAAGACAACAGGGTTATGCCATTATCAGGGAGAGGAGAGAAAAAAGTAATTCCAGTTTTTGCCATACATGCAACTTGTGATTCTGTCATCACTAAGCAAAAAAATGTACAGACACTTACTTTGCTGTGTTGCTTCTAGGAAAGCCAAGACTAAGCCTGCTTAAAATCACTATAAAAACTGCCAGTTGCCTACTAAAGATGGTCTTTTACTAAGGGATTATCAAAATTGTACTCTTTTCTTGTTAAATACTTAAATACTTTCAAATGGTTGCTGAAAGCAGAGAACTACCTACTGGAGATTTTGCAAGATTCATGTAGTTTCTGGTTTAATTTCCATTCTGACTCTCCTTTGCAACTTACATTCCATGTAAGACTTCAGTTGCAGTGAAATATTTATACAGTCGTTTTGGTCTTCCATCATTGCCACTAGACAGGAATGATTTAGGTATTCTTCAGCTGCATTTCTTGCTCCGACTATAGAATTGTTGATGTGGATTTCCAGCAGGTAGTAAGTATCGTGCTCTACTTCTTCTTTCTCAGAATCCGTGGTGAAATTAAAATATTTATAAAAATAAATAACATCTTTTGTTTTCACTTCAACTGAGCCTTCTGCTTTTGGTACTAAAAATTGAAACAAAACTGTTATATAACATGTGGTAGACAAAGAGACTACTCAGAAAGAATAATAACATAAGTTCTCTGTCTCACTTGCAAAAACATACAGTTGGCTTTTACATTGACTGTGATAAAATGGACAAAAGGATACCATGTAAAGTTATTCTGAGCAGATCTGAAGTGTCTTGATTATCTATATGAAATATATTTTCCCTGCAAATTATAGCTGCTTTTTTGCTTTACTACCAGCTTCAGAGCTTTTCGGTTTTCTGTTGTTTCGTATATGTCATCAAAGTTAACGCAGACAAAAATCAGGCTATGAAAAAAAAAAAGCAAGTAAAAGCCATACGATGACAGAGATTTGAAGTGTACATCTAGTCTATCTGCTATCGGTTGCAGAAGGTCCTTGTTTCACTTCAAATCACACAAGCTGTGAGACTTGCACACTGTTAACAAGAAACATAGGTAGGTAAGACATTGTCAAAAGTGTTAGAGTTGTGGAGGTATAACTTAGAACAGTTTGTCCACATATGTTTCATTCTGTTATTTTCCATATGTGTTAAGATAGCTATTTTGTAATAAGAAAATGATGCATTTGGAAAAGAACTGCATCCGTTACATTCAGGACTTGGCTCATTGCCCCTGTTGCTGACAATGTTAGGAGAGCAAAATTCAGAGGCATCCTCTTCCCCAAAAGTTTCCAGATATTTGCAAGTGTATACGTCACAGAAGGAATACTCTGCTACTGCTATGAAAAGATGTGGATGTTGCTGAACTCTTCTCTGTACTGCTGTGCCAGTCCTTATTCAGTGTTATTCATGGTTTTGGAGATCACAGACTACAAGCAAAAAAAGAGGTTATTTCTTGCATAGCTGCCATCTGAATAGTCACCATCTTTGAATTAGTTCTTCAGATACTCGCTCACAACCTGTCATCCTATAATATCAGCAACCAACACACAGAGTTTCACAATGACATTTAAAAGCAAATTCAGGTTGAAAACTGATCAGAAACTACAGGTCCCTACAAATAAATGAAATATTTTAGAGAATTTAGCAAGATTAAAAGAATAAAGATAGGGATATAAGAGTGTTCCTAAAAGCCAGGTGGTAGAGGTCAAATTTGCAACAGAAATATTTCAGGTGGCTGCTGGATGGGGCACTTTTCTCACAGCATCCTCCTTCCAGACCAATACAAAGCCCTCTGAAGATAATGACACCTTCCCACACATGATTTTATACAAGATCCTCAAAGGAAAAAAATTAGCATTTTGCTACCAATATGTTTCACTGACAGCCAGGAACGAATGCCACTAAGAATCTAGCATAAAACCTGCATTTTCTAGCCATGCAAAGACAATCTAAAAAAAAAGAAAATTGTTCATAGATTTTCAAGGACCACAGAGAACCAGTAGCATAATTTTCTTTGAACTACCAAATGAAAACATGTCTTTTGTGTTGTAATTAACTACTTCAAATTAAATATTTCTCTTCTCCTACTTACATTTTTTAGCTGCAGCCCCTGATCCTTGATGATCAACATTCACATCTCTCTTGGATTCACACTCTGTGTGTCTAGTATGGGACTGTTGTTCCCTCCTGGAGGATTGGCAAATACATGGAATATTTTGGAAATTTGAATGGTTTAAAATGGCCTTCAGTAAAATAGTCTGGTTTTCTCTTCTTTGTCTCGGTGATCTTTTGCAAGAATTGTTAAAAGTACAAAGTGGAAAAGTGGTGGTGTTTGATGAACAGGTATCCATGCATGACACAACTACAGTGTTAGCTGTAGAAAAAAAAAAAAGAGTACTATATTAGCAAGACAGTCATATGGGACACATGGACAAATACGTGCATGGAAGCATTAGGTGACAGATAATTTAACCATCTCACAATGAAATGCACTTTCTTTCTTGAGGGTTATGGCAGCAGACTGAATGCATCAACAAGTGAGAGAAAGCAAGCACACAGTCTTCCCACGACCTCAATGCTGAATTTTATTGCTGAATTGTGTGAAATCTCTTGTAATACTAACTCAAATTTGTGGTGGTATCTAGTCACATTCCTGTTTCAAAGCTTCTCCGACTTGATTGTACTTGAAAAGAAGACGAAAGCCTTCCTGTCTGGAGGGGTAACTTGGCCCTGGAACTGAGCAGTTGCAACGAACGCAGCAGTGCAATTATGTCGTAAAATAGCTATAATCAGGATGAAAACTTTCTTTCCAATGATATTGAAACCAGACAGTGAAAATACACAGAAAGGCTGCTGAATCCTCCAACCACACCCTTCATGTTCTCTTATAGTCAGTCAACAAACACGATTCTTAATTATGACCATTGGTTTTGGTATTCATAGTCAAATTTCAGTATCAAATTACTGAATCTAGAGTACATTCATGCAGTTCTGGCAAGTAGCAAAAACCACACAGAATTAATTATTAATGAGTGTTATTTTAGCTGTCTTCCACATGAAAGTAGGGCTTCATTGTACAAATCATGCATTTTTACTCAAGTTAACTTTGAACTATTTTTTCAACATGAAAAAAATTTAAGAATAAAAAACTTCTGGAGCCCCAACACCAAATATATATTTATGAATACGGATAACCACTTCCTGGAGTTGATGCAGCACTAACCCATAGTTTTGCAGCTGAGCTTCCAACCAGCTAGCAGTACCTTTGTGCCTCTGAAGAGGACGTTTTGCATCTAACGCCCATTATGAATAATTGGAGTAATATGTTCATAAATCCTTATGTACAGAGAGAAAAGCGTAGCCTTTAATTGCTCCAGTGCTCAGCCACAATCTGACAGCTTCAACAGGCCACCTGTGCTCACATCGCAGCAGGCCGACCTCAGACATGGTTCAGTGAAGGATTTCAGACAGGATACAGAAATAAAATTAAAAATCCAACGCCAAAGTCAATTATCTTCACTATACTAACGCCACATCAGAGAGTCATAAACTCCTTATAAAACATAATAAATTGAAATGTAAAATACACGTCCTATGCAGGTAAGAAAATAGTTCATTTTAATACCAAAAGGAAAAACGTCTGGCAAAATTTAAGGCTTGATCTTTCCCTGAGTTAAGCCAACACATTTTCCTCAAAACACTTACGATCTGACCCGTGCAACCTGGAGCAGAGCAGGCTCTTGAGGTTAAATTCTTCCAGCTGAAGGAGGCATTTTGTGCAGAGCTTCTCTGTGGAGATGAGCCAGGCGCAGAAATCGAAAGCTTACTCTGCTCTCACAGCAAGGCCAGTGGGCATCTGGACCACCAGTCTAAAACCACTGCCACGCTCTCAAGGTCAATTAACCGTAACTCCCTACTATACCCCTTCCACCAAGAAATTTGGACGTGGACTTGGGAATCCACAGGCTGTGCCGTAACAGCAGTCTGCATACAGCACTATGAAGTCCACTTTGGACTTCACACATATCTAAACAGGCTCCAGAGCTGCCTGTATATAAATAAGGCATGTTATCTGAGTGGAAAACGTTGGAATGCTGTCCTGTTAGGGAGGGTGCTTACCATCCTCTTGAAAGATCTCTACGGAGAAAGCCATTCAAATTGCAATCTAGCATCAGTAGACTTTATTTTCTTCCAACTCACAGGACTGTGGACTTTCTAGGGAGGCATAGGTATTGTTGAACGCTGTAAGTAGGGTTGCAAAAAGACTACGCTTCTCCAGTGGATTACCTGGCAGATAGATAGAGTGCCATACGCACAAGAGGCTTGCTCTTTACTGCAGGACTGGGAAGCACCCTCCCACTCATAAAAATCACTGGAAACATGGAAAAGGTTTTGTGAAATCTGAATGTAGATGACCTGAAGAGTTAAGAGGACCACTGAGATGAAACCCTGCAAAGTATCTCTGGGAAACTGCTGTATATTCAAAGATATGCAAACACATGCCTAATGTTTGGAAGTTTAGTGATTATGAAAATTCTTTATTAAGCCTCTATTTACAGGGTGTTTTTCCATAGAAAATCCGATTCCATTAAAACAAAATTATTCACTCTCTGATGTTTGACAGTAAGGTCAATGTTTTCTTCTCGCAATAGCTATGCCACTGTTTATTTGCACAGTCTGTGCTAACATACTTTGATTACTTCTGCATAGAGGTAAAACATTAATTATTCCAACATCTTAAACTGATTCATCGGTTTTATTATATTTAAAACTTGTGACATCTTAGCAAGTTTCTTTGTTTATAAACCATAAAAATCCATGAATTATATTCTAGTTAATGCCATATTTATTCTTTGTGGTTAATGAAAATACAAATGTAAATTTAAATAACCTAATCTCGATATATTTTATTTTTTTTCCCAGAAAATTATGCTTCATAAATAATTTATTTCATGCTGCCTGAGAATACACATCATTTGTCAAAGGAATGTTTTTATTATAAAATTTATCTATTCAAAAACTTACTTAGGAATGCATGTGACGAAAGTATTTTAATATTAATTTATTTATGGATTTTTAGAAAGCACTGAATGCATAACTTCCACACGTATATTTTGCATTCATCCTAAGTCCAGTATTGACCTTTAGGATCACCAAGATGTATTTGGGATTGATGTTAAAAGATTTGCTTCACTCAGTTACACCTATTCCGCTCTACCTTTTGTCAGATTATCACTGCAGATCTCTTTCACAGACAGTATCTCATATCAAACAGCAATTTTACAAAGTTTTATAGGCATTTAAGAAAAGAAACTTTTTAAAAGTTATTTTTAAGATATGAATACCTGCTATAAAAGAACATACGTATTTTTACTACTCTCTTCGTGATAAGGATAGTAAAAGTACAGTTGCATGGAAATAGTTACCAAAAATTTTGCAGTGTACGTAAATGAATGACCAACTCCTTTCAAATTACTGCATATCATTAACTCTGTTGGTTGAAAATCTAACAACAAAAAAAAATCTATATGCTTTGCAAAGTCCATATGAGTACAGCGTCCTAACCATCACTTTTAGGAAAGCACGTGCCAACTTTTCAATTGCAATCAGACTTTAGAATAAGTAAAAGGCTATTTTAAAAGCTGATCACTCACCTTCACGGATTTTGAAAAATTCAGGTAAACATAAAATAAACATGGTAATTATTCCTAGTACCAATCTGAAGAGTTCTGATTTTCTCAAAAGCAAGCACATGTCTCTGAAGCACTCCCATCCAGCACAGTGGTGGTAACTTCCTTCCTGGTTTAGCTCTTAACCTAGTGCAGACTTTATGCAAAATGACGTCTATTCATTTCCTTTTTCCAATATGACTTTTCTTTTTACTTCTAGTTATGTTAAGTTGTAAAGAGCCAAGTTCTGTTCTTACATCGGCATAGATGAGGATGATTGAGACAAATACACTGAAGACAGAACTCGGGTACCACAATGAAAATACTAGAAAAGCCATGCATAGAAACGATGTTATTAATTTGGACTAGGTTTGTTTTAGGAACATCGCCCCTAACGGCCAGTTTTACATACCTTCTAAACAGTAAATGAATCATTTTTGCGAAGGAATTTTGTTCTCATTTGGCTAAGAAGATTTTTTAGAAATGAGTCAGATCCTCATTATAAAGATGAGTCAGACCACATGAGTCAAATATGGAGATTTATTGTTTTTTTATACACATATGCATTGGGCCAAGGGGAAGACAATTTTATGTAATACAGAATCTCTAAGAGTTTATAACAGACTATAAATTTGATCATTACAACTTAAGGTTTTTGATCTGGCAAATAAGCGATGTACTAAGTACAATGAACTGAGGGTGAGATGTTCATATTACCACTGCTGCTGTATTCTTGAAAGACGACGTGTTGCCAATCTGTAGAGTGTCTTCAGTGTGTGTGTTACTATCCTTTACACCACAAGAAAACTGGATAGAGCCATTACTATTCCTATACATCGCAGTCACAATTTTTCAGCTAAACTTTCCAGTTAAAAAAAGTGAAGTCTTTTATTTTGACAACCACCATGATATTCCATAAATTCTTCTTACAGATGAGACTGCGAAGAACATTTCTGAGAAGTTCTGAACAAAAGTACTCTGAATAATGCATATGTAAAAACAAACAATTCGTCTCAAATAGAGTGTATATACAGTATGAAGGATTTTATTAATTCAGAAAGCTCTCTTCTGATACAGTATTTTTCCCACAACCTATTAAATATTGAGTGCTACCAAAATGAAGCAATGCTGCTGAAGTTAAAAAAAAATGTCCTACAAAACTGAAATGCCCTTCTTGTCATCTAGTTATCTCAGAAGATAAGTAAGCCAGGTGGAAGCAAATGCAGTATTCATTCTATAGAAAGGCTCTTAATGGAGCTGCAGTGAATACAGATTTGTAAATAATATTTTAAATGTAGTACTTTTATGCAATGAAAGCAATGAAACCAAGGCAAAATGACCAGATTTTTCTGACAGTATGATACAACAGAAGTAATAAAGATATGAAAAATCACAGATAAGAATTTAAGCAGTAAAATACACTTACTGTGCAACTTACATTTGTCATCTCTTAGCAAATTAGCTCTACTATGTGAGAGACTGCATTGCCCCTTAAGTATCTTCCATACCAGTTATTTATATTTTCCTCTTATCAAGATTGCATGGTGGTTGATGGTTCACCCATCCTTTCTGCCCAGAAGGAATGGAAAAAATACTGGAAAATAACAGGAGGACTTTGTCAAGTAAAATGTATATTTTCTGAAACATTCAGACTTCCATCGTTGCTGCCAGTGCCCAAGGTCAGAAAGAGATTTCCCTACAGGATCACACCCAAGTTCAGCCCGATATAATAATAGCCTGTTAAATATGTTGAGATTCAGATTCTACAGAAGAAGGTTTCCAAGAACTCTGCAGTAAGCAGATGGGGAATATTTATTTTAGGGCTATCGTGACGGCACATTTTAGCTTAGTTTCTGAGTTCAGGAGGCCCATATATGATCTGTCCACACATCCCAGGGACACTCAAAGCTTTGGACACTATCGCCCTTAGCAGTCGTGCGTGTGTAAACCAGCTGAATGTAAACTGTAAACTAGTGTGTGTGTGTGGCCTGACCTGTCAACTGAAGCGAAAAACCTGAGTTTCCCTTCTTGAGGGCATGTTTTCCTCCACCTAGCTGATAATTTTTACACAGCTAGAACAATTAGTACCTTTGAAAACCCTATCCTTCAGTCAAATTTAGTTAAAATTGGCTAAATCATCTAAAGTCAGCCAGGATAACTGGCAGACAGACGAAGCACAGAGCCACGAAAGCCACGTTTCCTTACGGAATTAGGCAAAGGAAGCCCTATATACCTCATTACTGCATCGAACTCATACCGCCACGCCTCAGCAATGATCTCGCATGCCCTTAAATCAGTTTTATCAGTCGGAAGCACATCGGACTGTCACACAGTCTATTAATTTGGAAAATTATTCTACCTTTGGGTGGCAGAGGTCAGCAGTAAGGCGCTGCGTAACAAGGCCAGCCGAGGCTGGAGCGCGTTCGCCCGTCGGAAGGTGAGCACAGGCTGCCTGGGCGCCACGCGGAGCCGGGGTTCTGAGAGGAAGCTAATGGCTGGGCTGTGTGTCACTGCAGATTTATTCCACTTAAACGGCGGAGCGGGAAGCTACGGAAATGCTTAGCTTAGTCGTTTTAGAAGACGGGCAAGGGTACTCAGGACAAGACGTGGCCTTTTATAGGGCTAAACAACAGAAACCCCACACAAGGGGAAACCGCCTTCCCCGCCGTGCCGCCTGCCCCGCCGGGAGGGGGAGCGCAGCGACTCGCGCCGCCGCCTGAGGGAAGCGGCCGCGGCCCGGCCCGGCCCCGCCCGCCGCACGCGGCCACGCGCGGCCCCTGCCCCTCGGCGCGCGGAAGCCGGCGGTTGGCTGGCGGCCGCGCGCGCCTCCCGCCGGGGGCAGGGGCGGAGCCGGCGGCTCGGCGGGACGGGGGCGTGGCACGAGCCCCCGCCCCGCTCTCCCCCCGCGCGCGGCCGGAGCCGCCCGAGCGCGCCGGGGAGGGGCCGGGCGCGGGGCCCGCGGGGACCCGTGAGCGCCGGGGAGCGATCGCTCAGTGCCCGCCGCCTCCCCCGGCAGAGTGGGAGCGCTGGCTGCCGCCGGGGCGGAGTGGGAGGGTAGTGGAGGGGAGGGGGGTGCCGGGGCTTCCCTCGCGATTTTTCTCTTTCCCCGCCCCCTCCCGACCTCGCCCCCTTCCCGGACCTTGAGAGGTGAGAGGGGCGGTCGGGGCTCGGCAGCCAGAGGAGGGGGTCTGGGGCTGCCGGGAGAGGGAGGGAAAGCGAGGAGGAGGAGGAGGAGGAGGGCGAGGGCTATTGAGGGGCGGGCTCCCGCCCTGCCCTCCGCTTGCTCGCCCACCCGCCCGCCGGCTGCGGAGAGCGGCTGGCGGCCGCCGCCCCGAGGAGCGTCCCGGGGGTGCGGGGGAGGGGCAGCGGTCCGCGGGCTGAGGCGGCAGCCTGCGCCCCGCCAGGCGGGGCCCGGGGCCAGCGCTGGGCACCGGAGCCGGGAGGCGGCGGCCCGATGCGGGAGGCGGGCGGGGGGCTGTGGTACCGGGCGGGGCGCCGGCGCGCACCGAGACGCGGCGGCCCGTGTCCCGCCGGGCCGGGTGGCCCCCGTGGCGGCCGCGGTTCCGAGCGGTCAGAGCGGAGACCCGGTAAAAGTGCACTTAACACACTGGGCTTTCAGGTGTTTGCCCATTTGTTCGTCTCTTAACCTTCACGGTCGTAGTATGAAATAGTGAAAAACTAATTTTTTTTTTTTTGAGACTGGCCGGACAGAGTAGAGCAGCGACTGCCAAATAACGAAAACGGGGAGGGATGATATTACACAGGAGGAAAAAAAAAAAAAAAAAAAAGAAGTATAAGTGTTGAACATCAAACGACTGCTGTTTTAGATATATTATTGGTTCGTGTTTTTGCTTAAAGCCTTTTTGTGGCTTTGGGCTTTGAACTCGCACTCGTTTAGCTGTGGGAACAATGATGTAGTCCAGCTGAAGCCAAGCTCTCTGTGACTCGTTGTTGGGATGTTCTACCAGTAATGTCAGAACAGTAAAAAGGGGAGGCTTGGGTTTGTTGGTTTCTTTTAACTAAAAGTTAACTATGTAATATATAAGCTAAACTCCAAATACAATCTTATTTTCAGGTAAAAAATTATCACTCAAGTCTTACTAGCAAGGATAGGAATAAAAATTTGAACACATGACAGTGTAGCTTTTATATCTAGACAAACTGTGTATTGTGGGGATGGATCCTTTTCAAAAACAGTTCACAAGATATGTGTTCATGAGCAGTTCATTAATTTTGCCAGAAAATATCTCTGATCATTTCTCACGAAGGCATTTTTACATGAGCGTTTCCAGAGGCATATGTGGATGAGTATTAAAAAAAAAAAAAAAAAAAAGCCTTGTTCTTGAACTTCATAGTTGCATTCCTGATAGAGGAGACCGTGTTCCCATCTTAATGTTTTTCCTGTTTTCCACTTGCTGGACAATGCTAAGGAGCATAAAGCAGGATAGAACCAAAATAATAATAACCCTAATCTGAGTCAGATAGTGTTTTTCTCTGGGATGTGTCAGCTTTATCCCTCAAGTACGTCCTCTGTATGGGCAGGTCCACTACCAAAGCCAGCATGTTTACTCCATGGCAGTAGATTTTAACACATTGTGTTTCACAGAAATGCAATGACTGCAAATTTAAAATAGAAAAGAATTCGAGTGAAGATGAAAAAATCTTCCGTTAGACCATTATGTCTGTCACTAACAACGACAATTTGTATTTATGAACTTTTTCCAGCTCTCTGAACTTTTGTATCACCAGTGCTTTTAAAAAGATGTTCTTTGGTTGTGTTGGTGTCTTATGTTTTTTGTTGATGTAATTCAGTGTTTCATGATGTGGTAAAGAAGATTACCTAATCAGACATAACATGACCCAATAATGAAAGTTTCTACAGCTCTTAAGAAATTACCATGTGACTTTTACATTTCTGTTGCAAAGGGAAAGCTGGTCTCCTCCCCTGTCCGTTAAATTGTCTTTCATTACAGGAACCTTACCAAGTAGAAGAATGCGTTAATTACAAATCTAACTATCCACCATTGGCTTTTTTCATAAGAACAAAATCTTTGGTTCCACATTACCAGCAAAGCAACTGCTGACCATAAATACATGTATTAGTTGGCTGTATGGCATTAAAAACCAGTCATATAGGAAAGATGAGGTTACGTGCTCCAGATGAAAGAATGAGGTGATACCAATATTCAGACAGCTAGAAGGTTCTTGCAGCTAGTGAAAAAGGGAGAGGTCAGGTATCGCGTTACGCGTGCGGGTGTCCCACGGGGCTGCCTTTTCTTTCACTTTAATGCACATATGGTCAATTTATTCGGTGCCGAGCCAAAAGTAGACACACGCTGTTTCAGCAGCCTAGGTTTTTTGAGTAGAGGTCTTACTCTGGCTGGAAAATTTTTAGTGGCCTGTGAATAGGAAAAGGTTGAGAACCACTGTAATAGTAAGTGTGAATTTTCCTAGAGCTGCTTCGTTTATTGGAGCATGTTTAGTGGTGGTACTTGGCTTTGTTCACCAATGCAGTCAATGTTACTCTTTGGCAACAGTGTTGAGTTTAAGTGCTTCATGT
Source organism: Tauraco erythrolophus (assembly GCF_009769465.1). Taxonomy (NCBI): domain Eukaryota; kingdom Metazoa; phylum Chordata; class Aves; order Musophagiformes; family Musophagidae; genus Tauraco; species Tauraco erythrolophus. Next base: position 46,814,697 of record NC_141469.1, read on the forward strand.
GGCAGAGCAATTCTTCACTGCTCCTCCTTTCCCATAATTCCTCCCAAATTACGGCTAGCCAAAATAGGGGTGAAAATGTACTAAGGTTACTTTTTTCTTTTTTTTTTTTTTTTAATGTATATATACTGTCTTCTATCCCAGTGTTTCTTGAGAGTTAATGTATTCAAACCTCATATTAATTTCCCCTCTTTCTTTGTAGTATTTGTTGATGTGTATATACCTTGAAGTTGTGGAATGAACTAAGGTGACAATTGTGCTATGACAAGCTTTTATCACCTTCCTCTCAGGAAGTTCAGGAATCACAGGACAAAGGGAAGGAAGTTCTATCTGAATAGAGTAGGCAGTCTGCTTTCAAGATATTTTTTTTTCCCCTGAATGACTGGTTCTTAATTGTTTACACTGTTATTTTTTTCTCTAGATTTTTTTCTACTACCTCAAATTTTTGGAAGGAGGAAGACAAATGGAACTGCATGATTCTTTGGACACCTAGACATCATTCTGATGTTATAGGTAATTATTGTATTTACTCAATTCTAGCAGTAAGTTATACGACAAGGAACGTGATTTTAGCCCACAAAGGTACTAGGTCTTCCTTACATGTGAAATTTCATCTTTTGTATTATACATCTTGTGAGGGCTTCCTTCTGGTAAGCATACACAAGCAGGAACTGACTTTGCTTTTGTGGACTTCACATCCTAGCATTTGGAACATTTTCATGTTATTTCATCACTTCTGCTCTTTATCAAAGCATGCTTTATAGAAGACTGTCAGTATTACTATAAAGTTCAATTTTAATCTTTTCAAAATGCATGATAAATGTCTAACTTTGAATCTTTTAATCATGATAGGAAAAACAGGGAAAGTTGATACCGAATCTGTAAGAACAGATAACTGCTTTAGAGAAATGCTTGTGATAGAGGCCCACCAACTGCACAGTCAAATCTCGTTACTCCAATAATACTGACTGACTTTCACTTTCTTTCATTTTTTAACAGGAAAGTAGTAAGACTGTTGCAAGCTAAAGTAATTTTCAAAGGGAATAGCTTTGACATTTACACAAAGCAAAGGGATAAAAGAATGTTGAAAATGTGAATACATGCAAGAATCTAGCTTTGTCTGAACTCTCTGTAAAGTAAAATAATGCTGAAAAAAATAATGGTGAGGGTGAGAAAAGCAGTCCAATTAATTTAGGAATACTAGGTTTTACTAAAAAAATCTGGTTTCTTAACTGTGAGATCTCTCTGGGAATGTTGATAAAGAAACATACTCCTTTGTTGTCTAGAATTTGTTCATGCCATGATACAAAGACAGAAGAGAGATGGTCTTTCTCACTGTTCATGTCATCACCTGTCACATCACTGGCAATTTACCATACACATAACATTTTTAACAGTAGATGCTTTAATTTTTTCTGTTGTGTATTTTTCTGCCTCTCTGGTTCTTGATAAACTTTTTGGCATACTATATTGTATGATTAACTGTTTTTGGGGGTCGTAACCTTTGACTAACTTTCCAGGAGCAAGAAGTCTAGAGGAATGTTGCAGTTCTACATGCTGGAATAACAGGAAATCTGTTTCAAATAAATTTATCCCAGAGTAGTAGCCGAGCACCAGCTGCAGTGTCCTTCCTGGCTACCTGCTGAGACATTTCTAGCCTAGAAGTACACAACTCTTGAGACATAATTTTTATTAAGGGTAGTGACAAAGTACTTGAGAATTCTGGGTGTCGTTATTACAAGGTCTTGCTTTTCTTTAGGCATTTTCTGTGCGTGGCCGTCAAACTAATGAGATGAGAATCATGAGTTTGGCAAGTTTAGAGTTTGAATCCATTGCCTTCCTCTCATTTCTTTGTATTGCTCCTTATTACACTGTTGGGAGAAATTTCAGTATTCTTTTCTTTTGTATAGATTAATTATAAGTTTCTTTCAGATATTCACTTCCCCCCATTGGTGCATCAAAAAAAAAAGCTAATGTGGTTTTGGTTAGTATAATGAGTATTTGGGCTAAATGAAATTCATCCTTACAAGCTGCTTATACTTAGAAACATGTCTCAAAATAGCACTTTAGTGTTCCTATTTTGCTGGTCCCCAAAAAGAAAATGCGTGTAAGACACCTAAGGAGCTTGTTCCAAATGTATGATTGCCAAAGCAGTACAAACTTTGGCAAGCAATTGGCAGTCAGACCACTGGCACTAGCTCTCATCAGTACCAAATATTTACATATTGCACAGAAGAATGATACTTTTTGGTACCTGATGCTGCAAACTTAGTGCCCAAATGGAGATTGGGAGGCACTTGCTTAAGCTTGGTGTCTTCCTCTGTCTTTACTCAGGTCTGATAAATTAAAAGCATAGGGTTATAAAGAATGTGAGAATGAAACTCAAACAAATGTCAGTTGATCTTCCTTCAGGTGCCTTGAGATTCAGCTCTGTCTGCAAAGGCAGAAAAACGCTTTTATTTATCCTCTCCCTTGTCTGTTTGGAAGCCTTTCCCAGAGAACCTGTTAACCCAACAGCAATGATGATCCAAAAATATTGAGTCGCATATGTATGGCATCAAGCAGTTGGGGAAACCATTCCTCCTTGACTGCCAGATTTTCTGGGAAATAATAGGCTTTGTTTAATTTCTAGTCATAAAGGATTGATCTCCAGTCAGGCTTTTTTCCCTTTCCTTTTTTTTTTTCTCTTTTTC